>NW_013550436.1:100317-107614 GCF_000499425.1 Eimeria acervulina | reverse complement strand
GGGGGGGGGGGGCTCAGCAGCCCCTGTTTTTTCCCCGAATAATTTCAAGTCGAATTTCGACAAGTTTTATGGCCATGAAGCGATGTCCTTTCAGTGTTACAAAGTTCCAAAAGCACATTTACGGCTACAAAAGAGCTGTAGATTTCCACTAGCCGCAATTGCACGCACTAAAACTGCTATCTCTGCCCCCGTTGCTTTCGCTGCCGCAACTGCTGCGTCTGTTTCCGTGGTTGCTGCTGCTGCACTGGCGCCTGGAACCCGCCGCCAACGGCGCAAAAGAAGTTAAGTGAACTCTGAGAAGTTTGTTTCTCTATCCTGGCATATCGAACTCTTGCTGCCAGAGTGACGCACGCATCGCACCTCACCCAGCTGCAACGCCGCACTGGCTAAGCTAGAGCTGCTTGCAGTGGGGCATTTGCACCAGCTGGTCAGAAAGGGTGGGGAAACGTTGCCGACGCGTTAAGAGATAGATACGCACGACAGAGAAACGCTTGCAAAATTTCGTCCTCAAATGGAGCGAGGACGGCAAGAATGAGGTGCAAATATGCACCGCACGCAGCTCAAAATTCCTCATGAGCATAACGCTGCTTCAAAACCAGTGACTTCTTGCTCTGTGCCGCAGCAGAAAGCTGTGCGGTGGTCCATTTTTTCGAGTGCCTGATAGCAGTCCAAAAACACGCAGCGCAACCAAATCTTTGCGCACTCTTCCGAACAATCCATGCACTTAGAGCTCCCTTGCAGTACAGGCCAGCAGAGATAAGCTCTGTGGATTTAGAAGATAAAACGACAAGAAGCCTTAATGTTCTCACTCGCAGACATAATCGGAGCCCGGCTGCCTTACCACATCGAGAGCAGAGCACTTCCCATTGCTCGAACGGCCCCCCGCGGCCTCCACTAGGAAAGCTATCGGCGCCACTTCATACGCAAGACGAAGCTTCGCTGGCGCCCCATTGCTCGCGGGGTTGCAGAAGACTCCGTGGCCCTTCACAAACAACTGATAGACGTCAGGACCGAGCCCCCCTACCAGCACATGCCGGATAAACACGGAAAAATATACCAAAAAATCGAAGTGCCCCAGCAAGGGGGCTGGAGGCCATACTGTGCTGTGCTTCTTCCTGGAATTGGTGTCAAACGCTTCAGAGCTCAGCAGATAACCAGAAATGGCTCTACGGTACATGCAAACCTGTGTATCTAAGTGTGAATCTTTTCTCCATCCACCGCTGCACCATTCTGTTGTACGCCGGCAGGTCCTGGGCAGCCCTGAGGTTTGCAGGAGAGAAGATCTTCGCCCCTTCCTTCTGGATACTGCAGGGACCCCTCAAGACCACAGGATCCCCTTCCTCTGGATCGAGCTGAAGGTCGAACGTTGAGCCACCAGCAGAAAGCAGGGCAGTCGTTCGTGGCCCATAGATGACCAAAACCGCCGCCACTAGCTGACGGCCTGAAGAAAGCAGACGTGCAGCCACCTGCGAATGGTCTACCCATCGATGCTCTTAACTTGGTCTAAAGCGTATCCTCTACAGGGAATTTTTTTTGAATAGCTGTTTAATAAATACCCATTGGGCTTGCGTTGTAATCATTGGGCGAATAGGCAGCGGGGGGAAGGACGGCAATTCATATGGGGAGACACTCCCGCACCTGTGGCACCGATAAGTGTGGCTGGCCCTTTCCACTGCAACCCCTTTTGTCCAATCTGCCAAATTCCAAAGATCGATGCGACGCTCCAGTTGCAGTCAATTATGCTGCTCCCGTCCAGAGGGTCCCAGCAAACAACGAGGGAGCCCCCAGGATTGACTTCCTGAGAAGTAAGCGAGAACGAGCAACTGGAAAACAAGAGAAAGTCATATGAAAAATGCCATGGGAAGGCGTGCACTTACGCATACTAGCTGGGAAAAGGTGAGACACACTTCACACATCGTTCTTCCGGGCCTCACGGCAGACAGGAAGAGGAACCACAAAGCGCAGCTGTTACCTCCAGACTTGTTTCTTCTTCACTGCTTATGGCCCTCACGAATGGGCACTTCTTGGCCCAATTCCTCAGCTGACGCTCCGCCAGCAGATCCACGGACAGCTGTTCCTCCCCGAAGCTGTTGCTGGTGCCCGACTTTGTGACTTTCGTGCTGCGCAGGGCTTTGCTAATACGGCCTTAAGCGTTTCGACGTCCGCGGAATATTTTTGCACGCACAGACGCAGATACGCACTTCGAAGGCACATGAAACAACATAGGAGGCAAATTAAGCACCATGTCCCAATGCCAGAGGTGGTGGGGCACACACGGGGGAACCTCAGGATCTCTCCCTACCCAAATTCCCACAAAAGAAGAGCAAAGCCCAAGTCGTACCGCATTCTTTGAAAAGCGACGGAAGGGCAGATCGTAAATCGGCGTTGGTGGAAAGCTTGTCCAAGAGTTCTACAAGCGTCAACCCGGAAAAATCCCCCTCTCCATTCGCCATTTTCGTAATAGCTTCTGAAAAAAAGGTAACGAGAATCAAGTTTTCTGCCCGGAAAACTCTCTCCGTCACGCAGCCTAGACGGGCGGCACAGTTTTGTTGGGCAGAGCAGCCAGTCGGCTCTGCTTTTCGTGCTTAAAGACCTGCAAAATTTAGTGAAACTAAAGAATAAACACTGAAAATGAAATTTCAGCTGCTCTCGGGATCATTTTTGCGCTAATAAGGGGGGACCCTCCGTAGAAACGAAGATACAGTTTGCGCCTTACCTGCAGTTTGACCGCCTTTCTCCCTTGAAGCCAGTAATAGCACGAAACAACGAAAAACCGCAAAGCGTAGCCGGAAAGGAAGTAAATAATAGATGCGGAAGGGGTGATGCTTGGCCTCCCTTGAACTATTCCTCCCTCGTCCACGTAATTCTTGGGGGCCCCCAGACATTCGTGCCATGGGGGCTCAGTTCACGTTGAGTGTTCAATCAAGAGCGAGACTAGAACTCTCAACATAAACAACCATGAATTTCACTTCTGCTATAGGATCTGATGGCAAAAATGTCCATTCTGCGGACTTACGAAAGCGGCTGAGCCAGTTGTTGGAAACCACTCAGCAAGCAGACCGACCCTGGCTTGCGTGGCCAACCACATGGAAAGGCCTACAAGAATCTGACGACCACCTTCTGCTGAGGGAATACTTGACAAGCCCCCTGATTCACAAGGAGAAACTTGAAGAAGTATGTTTACAGTCCATGGAGTGTGCAGATCCACCGGGCACAGCGGTGTGTGAGAAAAGCAAGGAAGCAACAAAACAGTTATCGTGACTCATGTATTATTCAGGTTACTTGCTTGTCCCTTTATCCTTTCCTTTATGGGGCTCCCTTTGTGACGGATTTCGCTTAACACGTTTAGTGGGGAAATGCAAAAAGAATCATTGGAGCTGATTCACCTTTCAAACGTTCCCGTGTAGACTGCACGCGCCTATGCTCTTCGTATTTTCAGGTTAGACGGAACTTCATTGAGGCGGTCAGGGCGAAGGGTTTGGCGAAGGAAGGAGTGGCAGCTTTCTTGGAAGGCGGAACAACCGATGAATGGATGCTGTATTCTTGTCAGTCTGTCCCACTGTCACTGCGTTTATATTTTATGTTCATCATACTTTTGCCATTCTCTCTGGGAACCATGCATTGCATTGGCCCTTAAACCTTCAAGCCTCCGCTCGTTGATATTGGTCCGCGTTTAGTGTATAAACTACGCTCCTCTGCATCTGTAGGCCTAGTTAACAGAGGAGGGATGACTCCTGTTGTTGCACACGGAACCACGTACAAAAGTTTGTTGCTCTTTTGCAGCTGACTGCAACAAGGCGGCCTTTAGGCAAGAGGCCTTCTTCCAGCACTTGATTGGAATAAACGAGCCCGATATTTATGCGGCATATATTTTGGCATCCGAAGAGCTTGTGCTTTTTACCCCGAAGATACCTGAGGACGCCCTAAGGTGATTATATTTACTTTTCAGGCTGTGCGTAACTCTGCAGGAAGCGGTGCATACATGCCTAATTTTCTCGGAACCCTGCGTTGCTTCGTTGTTCATCGCTTGCCAGGTTCATGGGCCCTCCGAAGGACAACAACTTTTACGTCAGTCGGTATGCAGTGACAGACGTAGTTGAGGTGAAGCATCTAAAAGAGGTGGAGGAAGAGTTACGGGTATGAAAGGCAACTTCATATAATTACCACTCGACAAGTCCGCATTTCCGTGTAGATAGGTCAGGCAAGGAAGGGTAGGCTCTCACAGAAGGAAACGAACGAGAGAACAAGCAACAGGCGGGGTGCTCTTCGGATTCATCCTCAAGGTCTGCTGTTTCAATTTTGCAGCGGCGAGGCATTCATACACTGCTTGTTCTGAAAGGGGTTAACTCCGACAGCGGGCGGCCTGTGGGGCCCCCAAAGGCCATCAGCAGCTTTTCATTTTTTTCCATCGACGATCAGGCCCTCTACGATATACTTGTGGATTGCAGACTGCGAAAGGTAATTCCTGAACGGTTGTAGGTCATTAAGTGCTGTGGCTCGGTTATTCTCCAGAGTTCCATCTACAGCGAGTAGTAATTGGCGGTAGCAATCCCAGGGGTTTGGGAAAGAAATAAGATCTTGTGTCAAAGGTTCATGCCCAAGGGGCGAACTAAAAAATTCTGCAGTTTGAGGCGCTGTCTCTGCTATTAAGGATGTGGTTTGTCTCGCCACATGGTAAGGGTCTGTTGCACTGCAGGCCATGCTGGGGAACGATGTTACCTGTTTCCTACGCAGACACCCCGGGAGGCAGAGTTCTTGGCTGCTGCCTGCCTGTGTTCGTCCCAAGCCCACTGCTTTGTTGCGAGGCAAGTTCGGTGTGGAATGGTGGAGGGTCAGGCGGAAGCTCTCTTCAAGGCTTACGTTGGGTTTGTCGGGGGTGCTCGACATGTAGCCTATGACTGTATATGCTGGTGGGTGGGCTTTCACCGCATCTTCTCACGGACTAATCACATGCGTTCGTGTACTTGCTTCTCCAGATTCAGCTTTTGTAATTTATATGTGGGAAGATCTACCTAGCGCGGAATTCGCAATACATGCGTAGGTATCTGTTCTCACGCGTCTGCTTATTCCTATTATGTATTGCCACACGAACAAGTTATCTTGCCTCATCACGAACAGCGTGTATTCGTCCGCTTTTTCTTGTTGTCTTTTTGCTTTTCCTGGAGTGCTGGCGTCAATGCATCAATCCTCCACTACGGTCATGCGGGCCGCCCAAACGATGCAGCAATCGGAAGCAGTGATTTGTTGCTCTTCGATATGGTAGGTGAAAGGACCATCGGTCCTAGGGTGCTTATAAAAGGGCAGAAGCACATACAGTGCAGCTTGCGCACTGAGTAAAGCAATGAGCATTTCCTCCATCCCGTCCTTGCTAATTATTATTTTCGTTTCTTTGGGCGTGTGCATTTCCAGGGTGGAGACTTCAATGGCTATGCCACAGACATTACTTTCACCTACCCCTCGAGTGGGGTTTTTACAGGACCGCAGAGAGCAATATATGAAGCTGTGCTGGACGCACAGCTGGCTGTCATTGAGCGCATGCGACCTGGTGTTGAATGGACAGAACTTCATCGATTGGCCGAGCGTACTATTCTCAAGCATTTGAAGGTCAGGGGTGATAGTTGGCGCTATGAGTGCTTGCTGCACTGCACCATGACGAAGACCTAGGGGTGCCATCGCTTTTGCTGGTGCTGGGACAACTCCTGCACGATTTTGCTGCGCTTTTGTGTATATTCTCTACGCCATTTGTGATGCAATTTCTGGAGCGCATTGTGCATGTTTTTCAAGCAGCATATGGTTGTGTGCTTCAGTGCGTTCGGGCTGTGCTGCACGAATGATAGGCAACACGAAGCTGATATCAGCGCATTGTATAATGTTTCCCTGTCGTTCCTTTGTTTTTCTTTCGACAAATATCATCTCAGGTTCTTGGGCTTCTTGTTGGATCTCTGGAAGACTGCGTGGCTGCCAGTATCGGGTCTGTCTTCATGCCTCATGGTCTTGGGCACTTTTTAGGAATGGACACTCATGATGTTGGAGGCTTTACGCCTGCTTCCCCTCCGAGTGACCTTCCAGGCCTCCGTTACCTCCGTACCACCAGAACCCTTGAGGAGGGCATGTGCATTACCGTTGAACCGGGTTAGCCGCTTTAATGCTGCGTGGGTTGAATAGTTTGGCTTCTCATGCTGCGTGTCCCGGTTGGCATAGACATGGCATGCACTGTGTTGAATGCCCACTTCGTCAGAGACCGATCTGTCTTTGTTTGGTTGTTGTGAACCAGGATGTTATTTCGTTAGCAATTTATTAAAGCAAGCAGCCTCCAACCCGTCGCAGGCCCAGTGAGTAGAACCGCCAGAAAACATTGCGAAGCTGTTTCTGCAGGCTACTTATTGCCAATGGTGCCACATGGCAACTGCTTTACGGCGTGTCGTTAACCCTACGTGTATTCGGGTCTGTGTTTATCACTGACGTTGACAGTTTGTTGGACTTTACCGTCATCGATAGGTACAGGTCCGTTGGGGGGGTGCGGCTGGAAGATGATGTCCTGATCACGAAAAGTGGCGTACGCAACTTAACGGTTCGTTAACTTCTCCATTGTGACCCACAATGTTGTCACGCCCTCCTGTATTATTTTCATTTGCAGTGGTGGATGTTTTAGGATGTCAGGACCACCACACAAGGACATTGTGAGTGTTTGAATGAACTGACAGACAAGGCAATTCGTCTGTCTTCAGGTTGTACCTCGGTCAGTGGATAGGGTTGAGGAGTTCCTCCGGCAAGATGTTAAGCAGCTGAGGCAGAGTCTGTGATGAACGGGAATTCGAGCCCCGGCTGGTTTGGTTTTCCTCAGTTTGGCTATGTGCAGATTTAGAGAATACTCGGGCACCTAGGTACTTTGTCTTCGTCCAATGCATGCAGCAAAGATGGAAGACTTCACTAGGAACACGGCTTGAACTACTGTAGGTACACATTGGCAATTCAATCTTTATTTTTAAATCAATTGCCGTAGTGGACAACACTCACGTGGCCCTTCAGTGCCATTCACTCCTAGCCTAAGTGGTTGTTGATAGCTCCCTCCGCTACTGCAACGCTGGGATGAATGGAGATTTAGAGTGATTGACGTGGCTTATTGTTGCTACAGCAGCAAAGACCTCTAAGCCTCAGTTGTGCTTTCCAAAAAAAGCAACACAAAGTTTACCTCCCACCCATAGGGACATCCTCAAATCCTCCACAAAGTTGCATATTGTACCCACCGACAATGAGCTGCGCTATCTACGTCTATATATATATATATATATATATA
>NW_013550436.1:44971-100217 GCF_000499425.1 Eimeria acervulina | reverse complement strand
TATATATATATATATATATATATAGCTGACGCAGAATTGACAACAACGATAGGCACGTAGTTATTACAGAGCAGTTACTTCTTCCGTCTTGTGTGAACGGCCGCCACAGCCGCACATAGAGCCCCAGAAACCAGGGTGCTGGTCCTGCATCAACAAGACAAATGAGATGCATGCATGAAAGGGCGCAGAAATTCTTTAATGCTGTCAAAGTGAGGTCGTCTGCGCCTCAATATGCACGCTAAAGCAATCCTTACCAGGCCGGGCGCATCGTCATTCATGACTATGATTTCTGGCTGAGCACAGAAAGGCACACAGCATTAAGATAGGACTTTTGAAGACCATTTCGACCTGCCCATAAACTCGATGCAGACGGGCGACATCTAGAACTCGTGCCTAGCTAACGCTGGTTTGGGAGCACAGCAAAAAATGCACAGTCGCATCATTATGTATCGCCTTGAAGCTCCCTGTTGTGAACTGGTTTTTCAGGCTGTAATAACTCCTCCTGGTGGAGAATCACCAACTTACAATCGTGCTTTTAGTTCCTGTTTCATTCGTCTCAACTGATTCCTTAGCGGAGGTTGCTGGCTCCGGCTCTGGCTCAGGTGGGGGAGTTGGTGGCTTCTCAGGACGCGGCGTCGCCCCGTATTTCAGCAGCAGGTTGTACACTGAGACGGAAACGTCGCAACAGAGGGCAGCCAACACCTCTCAAACGGACAGGGATATTTGTTAGCGTCACTAGCGTGAACACAGTGTTAACGCGGACATGGCCAACTTAAAGCTGAGGAAATGATGAAGAATTGAGAAAGGAACCGCCCCCGTATGGGTGAAACGGCTGAGAATATACCTGGACTGCCTTTCTCGCAACGATCCAAAGCAGTACGGCCATCATTATCTTCGTCGTTAATACTCTTACTTGCTCCTCGTTCCAGCATTGCCTGCACCCAGTCTATGGGGACCTGATGTGCATCGAACAGCAAATCGGCTCACAATTAATTCAAGACACATATGGTGTGCCGCTTAGCTTGCGGCCACCCTGGAACTCGTCTAAGGGGAACGTTAATAGGGCTGCCGATTCTTGCCTGCAGGTCGCATGCAATCATTAACGCCGTGGTACCATCAGTGGATTTGGTGTTCAAGTCAATGTCTTGTTGTGGGAGGAGATACTCGACAACTTTCTTCTTCTGCAACATCAGCGCCATCTGCAATAAAGTATACTTTGATGCGTTCGAGCTGAAAAGCGCCACACAGAACAGCATGAGGAAAACCAACAGGGAATATCACACTAGTGATAAAGCCACATACAAATGCTACAATTCGAAGCATCGGGAAGATCTTCAAACACGGCTCTTGCGAGCACTCGTCTGGAATTAGCGCACAAACTACTCTCACTTCTCGTCCATGTCGGATACCGGTTGGTTCCAGTAGCGTTTCATCGCCTTTACCGTTCCCAAGTCGCCATCTGATCAAAGCAGAATAAAATATGCAGGCAAAATTGTATTTCTCCAAAACACAGAGGGGATGGTTTCTTCTCGTCGTGTGCCAGTTTGGTCAAACCAAGAAATCTGGCGTTTCGCTTGCAGGAAGTTGTCATAATGTTCATGCATATTCTGTTGAATCTAACGTGCGTTGTTCTTTCTGTCTTTCGAATGTGTTCTTGCACTTGCACGCGCCCCTTGACGAGGGGATAAAAGCTTGGTCCCCCACTGGAAGTGGGTTCAAGTTCAGACTTCGGCTTACTGGCGATTACTGACTTCTCTATGTGGAACGCTGCCATCTTTGTATTCGTCCAAATCGGAAAGGCTTGACGGGGCCCACAGGGAGAGCACGGGTGGTACAAAGTTCGCCTGTTAGCGGGGAATCTAAACAGCCTGAAGCTGGTAAGGCAGGACCTTGGGAAGGATTGCTTGCATAAACTAATGACGGCCGCTAGAGGAGTAATGGAAGGTCAAACATCGACTGTGAGCAGAAGCCGCTGAAATGCCCGCCGCTGCGGAGCGAACGAAATATTAATTCCACAGGGCACCACCGACAGAACGAGAGAGTTCAGATTTAGACCGTCGACGGCAGTGTAAACGTAAAAAGCAAAAATGAAAAGCCTCCTGACGGGATTTCTGCAGTTCCACGACACTTCAAATACCCTGCAGTCTCCCTTGAAAACTGCCCTACTCAAGTGTTGCGCAGGGCTTTGCTTAGGTCTTCCTGTCGAAAGCTTAGTAATGTCACCCAATGAATGGCTATTTGTTTGGGAAGATAATTTGGTCAGGAATACGCCCACTGCTCGCGGTGCCCAGAAGCCCGCTACTGTGGTAGCCAACGGCGCTTAGGTGAACCAGTGGACCTGCAAACATCATCTAGCTACAAGAATTAGCAAACTCACTCATAGTTTGCTTTTTTTCTGTGTATTTTTCTTCTCAATAAATGGCTAAGGTATTCCCAGCTGCCCGCAGCGTGGCACGAATCTAGCGAGCCACGGAACCGATGCCGTCGAACAGAAAACAACCAAGGGGCCAGTTATCAGCACCACGAACCCTGTTAGGCCATACATGCCACGAAGAATAAAGGTTACACTGCCTTGGCTACTCCGTCCTGCCCATTTACACAAACAGTGTGCACCTTTGTGGGGAATGAAGCCGACACGGGGACAAATGTGCGGCAGCAGCAGTGCTTGCGCGCTCTGTTGTTTTATTTTAGCAACCCCTGGCACTAGGGAACCAAGCCTAACATTGCGAAAACAAGCATATTGTTAGTCAGTGTTCGTCATGTTGAGGCGGGGCCAGCGGGAGGGCATGTGCTAATCATGAATCGAATGTTCCATTACACTCCAGAAGCCCGTGGGGCCGAATGCTAAGCCTTGCTTATCAGCGCTCAGTGTAAATAGTATCCGTTTCTCTCAGTTTTATTTGCGCCCTCAACCATTACCTTCTTCTGTAGCCTTCTGGTCATTCTTGCGACCACAGACTGCAGAACAAGTACTAGGTAAGCACCACATAAGGCGATAACAAGGCGCACTATGGAAGTGACGAAAAAAACGATTAAACACCTCCTATTAAGAGTGCCGCATGATATGTTGCAAGATGTCCATTACTTTGCCCAAATAACAATGTCGTGGAAACCCCACTAATCTCCTTGTCGCGGAAAGCCCTAGTGGCAGGCGTGCATCAACTGTGAACATACCAGCGAAAGCAGAGACATCATGCCTTCATCTTAATATGAACGAGGGTGTTCAACCTGGATTTGTGATTTTTTGGGGATATATCAACTGTCACCTTGACTGCTGGAACAGCAATCAGAGGCCAGGGAACATGGGAACAACAGGAAACTCAGAAACAGCAATTGCACAAAAGGATGCAATATGACTGCGTCTAGATCTAGGAGGACACTCGTGCACGCATTCTCATGCATTTTCCCTGGTTAGGCTTAGTTTATGGACGCATTAAGTAGCGACAGGCCGGGACAGAGGCGCAGAAATATCTTCGACAGAACCCGCTGACAGATGTGGCCAGAACGGCCACATCTGCCAGCGGGTTCTGTCGAAGATATTCCTGCGAAATCACTGGCAGCACAGTGACATCCCATCATTGCCTTTTTCGTCTTGCATCGCTGCGGGTATAAGAGTTTCCCAAGAGGGGCCAGTGCAGTTAAATTTTCGTGTAGGTCTCTTCCTCTTGCACAACCGAGTTTGCTGTGCTAATTTGGCCTTGGGGGAGGCTTACTTACGACACCAGAAGCAGCAGCGGGTTGAAAACGTCTCACTTGATTTGTTCCCTTGCTGCAACTCGAAGTAGAGTGCTGCTTTGTGACTCGCACAGCGGAAGACGCCCATGAACATCAAACAGTTTATCTGATCTAAGAAAAGCGACTATAAGTTGACCGCCTTAATGTTTGTTGCCCCTCAAAGTTTCCATTGCTATATAAGCTACACCTTTCTTCGAGAGGATTACCCAGTGTTGTTTTTTCCTATTCTTCTCGTCCCTTCGCCTACATGCAGCAGCAGAGCGCCAACGCACCACGAAGAAATATTACAAATTATGTACTAAAAATGAAAAAATAGTTAACCGTTGAGACTATTGTTCAAGCCTATAGCGGAACGATCTATACTTCAAGGGCAAAGTTGCAAAATTTTAATAAAAACGTAGAAGTGAGTGGCAGCTTAAGTGGAGTAATTATTAGTAAAATCTAAGTCTACGAAAGCTAAAAGGTTTCCTAGGGGAGGATATACCACGTGGGGAAGGTCCTGGCCCACCTGAGGATTTTGCTCAATTTGGAATACCATTAAAAAGAACTGCTACATATATACTTGATACAGAAATATGCTCCTCTCCTACTTTTCAAAAGTCTTAGTTGCACGTTGCTTTAGCTGGAATTTTACTTAATGAAAAAGCAATATTCAATTCTTTTCAATAACACAATATCGACATTCGAAAAATGTTATTGTGGAGATCAGTCTGAAGATGGATCACATAATTTCACAGTTAAACGTGGTAGAGTGAATTCAAATTGAGATGAGATTAGACGATGACGCGGCTCCTCATTGAGCTGTAGCCTCCTAACAGAAATCCGATACTCTATATAGCTTGCTCTGCAGAGTTTAGGTGAATAGGAGGGTCAACTATATTGACCCTCCTATTCAACTCTAGCTGTCTTTACCAAGGTGTAGGTCTTGTCCACTGCCTCGAAGGGCTACTCAAAGCAAGGGCTATACTCTGCGTCGAGGATGACGAAGCCGCAATAGATCAAATCGTTCAGGCCTTAGTCCAGCAATTTCCGAACATGGTGTTTCCTGCAAGTTCCCTCCAAAGTTTACCAGAGTGGAGAATTCGTTAGATAAGTTAGAAACACCACTGCTGGTGGAAATACTTCATCCCCTTGCTTTTATACCTATCCGGTGTCATTCACGTTCGCCTCCCGTTGCTGCTCTTTCTGTCCTGATACTTGCCCGGCTGGGATGTTTTGACTGGGCGGCGACCTTAGCGAGGACGTTCTCAGTACCACAGCGAACTAAACTTAAGTGGCTGATTTTCTCAATTCCTGAGGGTTTTCGGCCCTCACTGTGTAGCATGTGCCAGCCAAGGGCGTTTTCTCATCATGTGAAGCTCCGCAGCTGCATATCTGTACGCTTGTGTCGGCCTTGGACAACTGCCGACGAGGAGGAGAAACACTACAACTTTAGCTGCGAGCGCCCTCGATCTCTCAACCCTATTACGCAACAGCACCATTTCTCCACTTCTAACTAAACATTTGACTCCTCTGCAGGGAATGAATGATCCAGATAACCTCCAACGCCGTCGGCGCCTCGACGAGTTGTCTGGTTGGGAGCTCTGCTCCACTTCCTTAACGGGTCTATGGAGAGTCTATGAGAAAAAAATCTATCAGGAAGCGGTTAGGTTTTCCCGATGGTTCCCTGGTAGTACGTGCTTCAATCCTAGAGTATGCAGGGCTCGCGAAGCGGTACCGACCGCGATGGACATCGACGCAGTTTCCTCAGCATCGCCAATATACTTCGACCTATCGGAGCGTTCTAAGGGAAATCTTCAAGAATAAATTCAGCCATGTTCCATTTTTCGGAATATTTACGGGCTTGCTACTGCATGCATGTCCAGCTTTTCCCGCATGTTCCGTACGATGGTCTATACTTCTGTCCGCAGCTCAAGTGCATGTAAAACGGCCAAAAGATCTACAAGTACAGTTGGAGTTGTGTTGCAGGTGGCTTTAAACTACGTAGTTGGTTGCACAGGAAGGGAGCTTAGCTGGTCGTGGCCTTCGTACGAACCCTCCTGCGCTAACAGATCCTTGACTTTTCTCGTGTGTGTGAAGATGGGTCAAGATGACCGCTCCAGAAGTAAGGCTGGGCAACTGTATGTTTAGTGCCGTATTGCTTTCCAGTTTTACTATGCATAAACAACCTTCACCATTGCAAATGATCTGCTCAGTACCATCGAAGCTGGTCCTACCCATCTCGCGACAGCGCAGCAACTTGAGCCGGTCGCTCTGTCCAAAATTTTTGCAGTGGCTTTACACTTCACTCCCTTCTGCTTTTCTTAGGACCACCAAATGAAGCATCTTTGTGTCACTACATGCTCGCCTTACCGTCGCTTCGCGAAAAAACTGCCAAGGAGGCAAGAGCTATACGATGCCGTAGCAGGTTAGTGTGACGCACCGCTGACGACGACGTTTTCTGTTTGTTCTAAAGCGCCTTTTGAAACATCCCACGATGATCAGAACTCCACACTTAATCTTTACATACGTCAAGCTGCAACCACTGACGTGGTTCAACCAACTGCTTCGTTGTTTCCTCCCTTGTGCGCTTCCTCGACTGCAATATTGTGTAATGCACAGAGGGTGACCTGGACAGTCTCCGCAATTACCGGGCGTATTGGAATACCCCAATTTGCACCTACAGACAACCGTAAGTGATGTTACGCCTCGTACGAGGCAATCGCTACTATAGAGGCCTCGAGGACCGTGGGAATGCCCAGGTTCCTTCAAGAAGGTGAAGAAGCCTGGGCAGAAGGTTGGCGTCCCTTGGAACTTTTTAAAAATTGATTTCTGAGGTCTTTTATGCGGTTCCTGTTTGCGCCAGAGGCTATGGAGAGATCTACACAACTCCCCAGCTGTGTCTGCTCCTGCAGCAAGAACGGCTTTTGAATTATTTGCTGGCAGATCCTTTCATTGACGTCGAGGCAAGGTCTTTCCCCAGTGGCTGGACCCTGTTGATGATGGCATGCGCGGCAGATGTAAAACATGCACTACTTTGCCCTTACTGTCCTGTCCTCCTGCATCGTGCGAGTGGCTTCCTGCGTAATCTCCATTGCTTGCCTGCATTATTCAGCAAAACCTGTAACGGAACATGTGGCAAAGCAAACGGAGCGCAGGGTGCATACCTCAAGTAACCGCTGTGGGGCGATGTTAGGGTTGCTGTGCGGTGTTACGCAGGCTTCGCTCGGTGTCGTGAGTTTAATACTTCAACGAGCTACCAGCAAAGGGCACATCAACACTATCAGCAACTCTGGCAATACCGCGTTGGACTGCACCCGCCCGGGTGGCAGTGGTAAGGCACGTGTAGCTTTGATCAGTGGCATCCGCCCATTTGCAGCGATGGTTTTGGTAGTGTGGTGCCTAATGCGTGTGCATAGAGAACCTTCACTTTGCTTTCTGCTCAGTTTACTTGTTTCTTCTCGACCAAGGGGCTCTCTTAGCAGAGAAAATCCACGGCGATTCAGGTTCCGGTGATGCAGGAAAATTGGGAGGTGTAAAGATCGATGGGTTAGCGAGGGTTCAACGGGACCAGAATAACAAAAAAACATCAAAGAAACTCCATGGTGGAGAGCATGTCGAAGATAGGACGCAAAAACCGAGTGCAGGTGCAGGCCGAGTAGGTGGACGGGTAGCACCACACCAGCCAAAGTCGTCATCGTTGTCGAAAACTCGAGAAGGTCTCACGTCGCCACCCCGTAACGAAACGAAAAAGGAGTTCAGCAGGGGTTATCCCCAGTCACCTGTGTTAGATCCAGGAGTTCCCTTCGGAAAGGAAGCGGTTCTAACGAAAAGAAAGCCAGCAAGCCCTCCAAGTAGAGGCGTCTATGGCAGGAGAAGACCAAAGGCCACGGAATCTGTAGATGACCTCGCACAGAATGCGCAGTCCCTAGCACCAGTACGCTTGCAAACGGATGCTAGAATACACGATGCGGACGACGTACTACTTGCTGCAGGGAAGCTGCCTTCTGGAACCTTCAACAGACTATCTGGCGGCCATTGGCACGCCGATTCGTTGGTCCATTCAAAACGGACGCCCGTTGCTGAAGTAACTGTAAAGGCCTTGGCATCACACCCAGACGACTGGAGAAGGGAGCCTGTAGAGGGCGAAAGTTCCTCTGCAGTGAATTCACCTCCGGTAGCCTTTAGCAGACCGGCAGGCGGCTCGCAGCAATCCGACTCGATGGGGCATACGCAGGGTTCGCCTGTTGCAAAGTCCACGGGGAGGCTTTCTTCCTTTCGTTATGAGGATGTGTCTCCGAAAGTTTCTCGCTTTCAAGCATCGGCAGAAAAGGAAGATACCGCGCACACAGACTCTGGAATAACACTGCCACAGCACGAAGGCTGTAGGAAGGATGCAAAAATCGCTTCACCCTCTCAAGTGCTTATGCAGGCGTACGATCGCACCGCTACGAAGTCCGATCCGAAGGATACTCTGCCGAAACGATTTTGCAGCATTGCCTCTTCTGCATTTGCTCGCCGACCGCCAAAAAGTGCAATCAGTGTCCCTGATGGCCATAGCAAGCAAGCGGAAACATCGAAGGAAACTGGTTCGCAGGGCAGCAGGGGGCACTCTTTTGCCGAGGCAAAAGGCCCACATATGCCTCCGGACAGAGGAGAGATTACTTCCAAACCTATTGGATTATTCACTCAGCTGAAAACACAAGTAGGTCAGCTGGCCTCAACCGACGGAGCAGCAGAAAAAAGCAAGACAGCAGGTTCACGGCAAAGCTCTATGGAGGCGGAAGAGCAGACTCCAGTTGGGAGGGATTAAGGAGGAAAACTTTCTGCGCTTGACGAGTCTGGCGGAGGCAAAAATGTAACTACCGCTGACATAGCCAATCCTGATTCAACCCGAGAGTCGATGCTGGGAGAGTCCAGTACCCACCTGAAAAGCCCAGATTAATCTATGTCTAATTCGAAAGAACAGACAGAAACTCGGTCTCTCCAGAACATTGGATCAGCAGATCTAAACACATCTCCAAAGCCGGAACGGGCTGTGATGCGTAGCAGCTAACAAGAGCTCCTGTCAACAGAACCAACCGAGGCTGCTTTTCCCGCCAGACAGAGGATCTCTTTGTCGAAAGGTGATCGACTGGAGAGTACACCCAAATATGCGGCCTGGAATGGGGACTCCAACTCGCCAGACAACGTCGAATAAGGTGCGCCCGCACTTAGTTCCAAGCCCCCGACTTTGGAACAAGTGCTGCCATTTCCACGAATGCTACCTGGAAGAAGCAGGAAAGCACGGAATCTTCACGCTGATTCGTGCTTTTTTTTGCGGTTGTTCCGCATGAGGTACCAGCTTTCTTCCGTTTCCTCAGTAGCGTTATGGCGGGAGCGAGTGGGATTATTTGACGTCCTTTCAACAAAGGCCAAAGTTTTCTGGACATTTTGGTGTGTGTGTGTGTGTGTTGGTAACTCCTATCGGGCCTCTTCACAGAGCAGCTGCTTGCCAAGCGGACCCATTTTAGCCCCTTAAGAATGTGTCACACTGGCAGAATGCCGTGAACATGCAGTAGGGCCACGGCTTCAATCCATTCACTGGTGAAATTTTGTTGAGGAAGGGAAACTGTTCAAAGATTTCAGTGCCATACCTCTTGCCTGAGAGTAACTAAACCTACGTGGACTAGTCGAATGCACAAGCGAACGTGAGTACTCCCTCCGCGATAATTTTGAGGGATCTTTTCATCCGGTCTCTAAAGAGTTGATTGCACGTGTGTGTCACGTAGCATGCTTTTGCATGGTGCGAATTACTGTACGCATTGTATTTTTTGCAGCAGAAAGGAGGCTCGGAGTTTCCTGTAAACAGAAGCGGATCCAGTTGGTGATTTATTCTAATTTTGGACCTGCCACGCGGCAGCCACTGGTGCTTGAACCCCTTAAAGATAGTCACCTGTAGGTCAGCGTGTCCATGCAAGAGTAGTCAGGCATTGCAGAAGAAGCTCACTTTTGCGCTGGTGTCCAGGAGCTGATAGTGCGGTTTTCTGTAGGCAATGCAGCGCCAGCTGTCGTAGCGTGTGGTGCAGAGTTTCATGCGTATTCAGCAGTCCACTTATTACCACAAGGCCTTTATACGTCCCATACTCTAGCTCGCAAAAAAACTCCCAGCGGGTACTTTTCGTTTGTGACGGCCACGGCGGATTCTTTGGCCAACATCGCTGAATATAAAAACGGCTAGAGGAACGAGTCTTAGCCAACCATTGCACCCTCCAGGATGCCACTACGAAGAAGAAGATTCTTGACTCTTGCTCTGAAATACAAGCAACTCTGGTGAAGAAAGCTCTCCCAAACGGGGAGGAGGAGGGTCGCTGTGTACCGAACTGGGGTGGCAACGGGGTGTGGGATGTGGTATGAAACGGTGGCAATGAGATCTATGATATTGCGCATTTGCAACGAACCAACAGATAGTAATTGTTCCTCAACAAAGGATGGCTTCTTATAAGCGAGCTGGAATATGAGTGCTTGTCTCTCAGCCCCACAGTCGGTGGAGCCCATCGTCTAGCTGTTGTAGAGTTGCTGCCGCACGTGAGCGGTCCGTCGTTGTCTTTTGCAGTCACGACGACGCATGTAGTAAGTTGTTTTCCCCCACAGTTTTTCATGTTTGATATAGCCCAGTGAGTGGTCGCCCGCCAGTTGCGCGAAGTGGTCGGCTCTGCTCCCTCTAACCGGAAGTGACCATTCGCGGCCTATTGGGAACCGCGCCTAGAGCATATACAAATGAGCGTGCTATTCGGTTTGAAGCACTAATTAGCACTCCGCCTTAGCACGAGTGTTGATATTGGACCTCAATTGCTGCGTACGGGAAACATTCATGCAGCGCCTTCCCTCCGGCAGCCCATGGAGATGGAGGAGGTAAAACAGCATCTGGTGTACCACGGCCCTTGTCTCGCTGCTTTGCTCTTAATGTTGAAGCTCGGCATTCCACCTGAATATTCTGTGCTTTCGTATGTCTTTGCGTCTTCTGTGCAAGCAAAACGCAGCAGACCACTCCCTTCCCCATGCACCTTCCGTGCACACCCGAGATGATGTTTTAAGGGCCGCGGGCTATAGCCAGAGACCAGGAGTTACATTGCCGTTCTGCAATGCAGAAACTCAGAAGTTAATGCGACCAACAACTGCGTCCGTGCATCTCAAGCGGATCACAACGACAGTACGCATACGTAGATTTGCGGCGGTAACCCCTGCGATCAGAAGCATGCAGTTTCTAAATGCTAGGTACAAAGTGATATTCGTAAAATCAAGCTGTCACCACTTATATACACAGATATACCACTTGCGACCACTGTGCGTTGTGCTGAACCCACATGCTCATTCGCAGGTTTTCGCCGCTCCGCGTCTCTCGCCGACGTACATAGATATTCCTGTTCCCATTTATGTGCCACGCTATGTTGAAGTGCCAGTACCGGTAGCCAAGCTGGACTGTCAGACTACGCAGCCACCGCCGCATTAGCAGCGAGGCGGGGGGAAGGTGGACAATGAAAGAAATGAGGCTAGCAGCATGCTGCAGAGAAGCCCTTGACGCTGGTGCAAAAGCAGCTGTATTTGGTACTCGGCGCCATTATTGCGTACAGTAGACAACTCATACACTCAATTGTGAACACTGTGCAAGCATGTCCAACTGCGCACACAAGCGGAGTGATCTGTTCAAGGGAGGTGGAAGCTATGTAATAAGAAGCCCGAAGATTGTTGGGGAATTGCCACACAAGATCGAGGGTTAACAGGCCCACGTCGTTGTTGTTCCCATACAACTGGGTACGATCACAAACTTAGCCGCCAGCCTCCTCACCTCGAGGGGGCGGGAGGCCAAATTTGTGACCGGATTCACCTATTAGGTCCCCTTCAAATAACACAGACAATTCACACATCTTAATTATCCAGTGTAAATTTGTGTCTGCGGATCCTAGAACGGGACACTTATGCAGAAGACCTTTCTTTTCTTTTAGACTGTGTTCGATGTTTAGCGAAAATTGGAGAGGCTTGGCAGCTGCAAAAGTGGTCGAATAGTCCCTGAATTACGGCTGACAGAAGGGTTTCTTGCGGATCGCAAGATATGACTCAAGCGGGACATTTCAACCTTTGTGTTGACGGTCCCACCTTAAAAGCTAGATGCCTTTGCGTAAAAGGAATTGCTAAGTGAACCCTTTCTCTCAGGGTTCGTGCGGGGCTTGCAACACAGTCTGCCACGTCTTGAAATGCATTCACGTCAATGTACAACCAGGTTTTCTGCAAGGAACTTTCTAGAAAGGTTTTGCCTCCACCGGCTGGTGGTTGGTATGCCAGTAAGGGGCCACGGCAAGACTTTTCCAAGTAGCTACGCATCATATATGAATGCAAATTTGGCTGTTCAGGGCTTCTTTTATGCCTCGTACCCCGGGAATGATCGACAATAATGCCTGGCACCGGGCTGACTCAGTCTTCGCCGAAAAACGGTCCTCCCAACAAGCAGAGCAAAAGAAGCAACTACGCCTCTATCTTGATAGATGCAGGGTGGAACTGTCATTGATGTATATTTCACGAGAGCAGCGTTTTTAGGAACTTTGGAAGGTGACCCGACGGCATGTCAGGCCTTATTCACCCCGAAGGTGCAAGCAAATTAGGCCTTTCCGCATTGTATTCATTATAGAGAATAGTGAATTGAGCTAGTGATGCTCATTTGTACACTTCACCGCTGCAGAAGACAGAGATGTTAGGGTTACGTACATGATTTGAATGAATCCTCAGCTGCCTATCACCGCAAGCTGGCACCGCCAACTAAGTGATTGGTCATTGAACGAACCAGAACTGCACCGGTGTGCTACTCCAAATATTTCCTTCTCGAATATAATTTTGTCGCAGCTGCATAGGGGTTCCAATTTCGAAATTGGCCGCAGGTCACTGGCTCGCCCACAAATTGCCGTACCGGGGTGTTGGGCTAGGTTAGGTGTCCTGAAATGCCGTTCGACTTTTGAAATATGCATGGACTCTGTGCATTCACGCATAATAAATACACAGACCCTGTACGAGTTGTCACCAGGAGAAAAATCTCCCAATCTTACCAGTGTGCTGGATTGATCTGCCTGTGGCTGATCCCGCCTTCAGGGACAGGCTGTCCTGAAGGTCAGCACACCTTCTTCAGTCATGAAACGCAGCTCTTCACGAATTCTGCATTATTTACGAATAACCAACTTGCATCCATACCAGCATACACCAAGATGGTCTCCGAAGAACCTGCGTCCCGCGTCCAAGTTTTTGTCCGGTTGCGGCCTCTGTCTGCGGAAGAAGTTCGGCTAAGCCCTAATACCTATTTCCTCACATACCAAGGCTGGCTTTGCTTTCTTTAACACCTATGATGCGACAAAGAGCAGAGGCGTAGTACAACTTATCTCCACTTCAGCGCATGCTGCAGCTTGAAGCGTGAACCGGTGCATTAAATCTCCATTGGCTATGCCCCGATGCAGCAAGTTCAGGATCTGTGTATCCTTATCAAGCTCAGGAGGCTCGTGGAATAGAAAGCGTTTGGTCGGTCTCCCCTAACAGAAAGGAACTGCTCCTAAGGCCCCCCGCGTACGGATATGACTCCACTAGACTACGCCGCATGCCGAAGCTTTCCTTCAGCGGCTGTTTCGATTGCCATGGCAAGCCAAAACACAAAACTCGATAGCCTTCAACCATTTGCTGCCCCATGAATCCAAACAACTATTCATAAGACCAATTCGGTAAGAGGACGAAACGAGACTTGAACTCGGCACCTGGGGAGAAGTGGGTCGAGGCCGTTTCCTAAAAGAGCGCTATTTTGGTGTTGTGTCTTCATTAATAGATGACACCGGAGTCGTCTACGAACAGGCGGCGCTCCCTTTGGTGCGGAAAGTTATTGACGGTAGGGCATAACACGCACTCCGCGTTCATTTGCGTTCAGATGCGTGGAGTCTATTCATTTGATTGTCACAGAGTGCGTTCGCGGTCCAGCAATCCAGTGGCTGTCTCCATGCACAGTAAATATACTGCCACAGAATATGGAGGGAGCAGACATGCGGAAAGAACTTCTGTGCGGATTTCCTACTAGGGACAGATTGCTGCCTACTCGCTTATGGGCAAACAGGAAGCGGAAAGTCCTACAGTGTTTTCGGAGATGCAAATGACGAGGGGATTTTGATGCGATCCATGAAGGGTGAGGCGGAATTACATGGTATATGGTCACTTTTTTGAGCCGTTGACAGAGTCACGATTTAACTGTCTGGAGCCTTATTTTTTCCACAGACATCTTCAGGTTCGTTGAGAAGCATGAGGCGCAAGTTGCTCATCGTAGACACCAGGTATCCACCATCGTAAGTTTATTTAGTGCATGGTTCATTTACGGCCCAGGTGCGGATACTTCTTAGCGTGCTACACGTAAAACATATACTGCGTAGGACTGGAAACTACATTTCGCAGGTAGCACGGGACTATTAGTACTACTAAAGTGAAATAAGTTCCTTGGCTTGTGCATTGAGCCTACGAAAATAATTGAAAAGTTGTGCAGCGTTGTCGAATATTATATATATATATATATATATGTTCACCTATATGTCATTTCCATGACATATGCGTTCATCAATGTTGGGGCTCAGTGCCCATTAGAATTATTTGTTTCTTATGAGTATACCCATAATACCTTTTTGTTAGGGATTTGAGGTGAACGAAATATATGATACATGAGCTGGGCGTAGAACATCTTATTTCTTTTCGTACACACTCACCAAGTTAAGAGAATGCGTTGGCGTTCAGAACTTTTCTAAACGAAATACATTATGGAGGTCCATGCTCGGTTTATTCTAAGAATTTAATATTATTGATGTGCAATTAACAGTGCGGAAAGCTACCGCTGATGCTACTCGACAAGTTCATATTTAATACTAAAGCCGTCAAGGATGCCGGAAGGAAACGGCCTGCAGTGCCTTCTAACACACGTCTGACGCTTAATTGAATTTTCTTCGGACAATTTCACACTGTTTGAAAGCAGCCTCACTAAGAGGAATACATCTGCAGGTATCGTTGCCGCCTTTGTTAAACTCAGCAATACGAAGTTCGCGTCTCCATTGTAGAAGTCTATTTGGAGAAGGTGCACGATTTACTGGGGCAAATCGATTCATGTACTGGAGTGGAAAGCCCCAAGATGCGTGTGTGTAAGGCACCGTTGCTCATTCAAGGGTTCGGCACATCGACGATATTTTAAGTTTGCCTACGAATGATGGAACGTTTTGCAACGCAGCGCCGCACCGTCCGTACGAGATTTGCTGAGAACTTTATTTGCAGTGCTGTGTATGAGACCAACTGAAAAGACATTCTCTTGGTGCTCGGATGCCATACAGGTGAAGGAGACACCCCACACAGGAACCTTTCATGTAGAAAATTTGTGCGAAGTAACTGTCTTGGACTGCGGCGAACTTGCAGAGATCCTGCTCCAGTAAGTACCGGTTAACGTTTCTCTTGCAGCATTGGTCTGCCTTTGAGCAGCTAGTGTTAACACAGTGGTACATTCTTGAATCCCGTCCATGCGGGCGCGTAGGTGTGAGAAGAAACGCAAGGTAGCCTCCACCAACCACAACAACAAGTCATCCAGGTTGGTCTGCAATTACTATACCTGGTGCATCACTTATTTCTCCACAGTTCCTTGCGGAAAGCCGCTCGGTACGAGGCAGTCAGTCAGCGAAGCAAATCGTTCGCTGTCACCGTAGGGCGCGTCCTTTTGATGTTACAGATCACACGTGGTTGTCTTCACGCGGCTCGTCGTCTCATCGGAAATATGGTGCATGGGGAAGCGAAACCGATTGGAGGTCGGCAGAAGCACTCTCACTCTTGTAGATCTCGCTGGTTCTGAAAGAATGTCCCGCTGCCCTGCAGCTAGGCTCCGTCAGCCAGACGGTGCAACTGACGTCCAGACAAAGAAAGTAATTTTCACACTAGGCTTGTACCTCACTGTATGAAGGGAAATATGCTCGGCATTACGTTTTTACGGTCAGTAAAGACAAGAAGAAAGCTTCGCACCAACCTGAAATGCATATGATGGATTATTTGTTTCCGCCAAGATGGTTTTCTCTGGCTGATTTCAGCTTCGCTGCGCCGAGAGCACTGTAATCAACAAGTCATTATTCTTCCTAAGGTACAGTTTTTGCAGTCATGATGCACGAAAGCCAGACCCAAAGGCTGTAACTTCAGTTTTCACCCTGGAGGCCACATACCCGTCTATGGCTGCGGTAATCTGCAGTCTTTGTTTCGGGTCGCTGGTAAAGCAGGAGGAACAGCGGCGTGGGGAGGTACGGGCATTCCGTTTCCGTCACGATACTCTGGCCTTTGGCAAAGTGTTTGGAGGGCCTGTTCGATCGAAGTTCGTGCACAACAGAGCTCTCATCCAATACCCACGTTAATCGCTAAAATAGCGACCTGTTCTTTCTGCGATATTCAGGCAGCCGTTAACAAGAAACGAGATGGGAATGGATGTGCAGATGTTCCGATTCCTTACCGCTACTCAAACCTTACGCGCATCCTCGCGGTGCGCTCAAACTTCTGTAGACATAACGGCTTTTCCCTGCTTGTTAGCCTAAAGGCGTCCTGCTTTGCCTGAGTCTTACACACTGTCCGTTTCCACTTACGTGCGACGGCATAATATTGCCAAATAGTTGCTTAGATGGCGAGTCACAATGCCTGTAAACGACGTATTTAGGGGTTGCGGTGTGGCTGCAGAGAAGTCTGCATAGTGACGCAAGCATTGTACTGCTGGTAACGCTAAACCCCGCATGCACGGCTACTCAGCTGTCGCTGCACGCAATCGACTTCGCTCAGCGAGCTTCCTGCCTTCGGGAAAGTCCCATAAGGAGTGGCGAGGGCTCAGCAAAGCATTTTCTCATGAGGCAGTATGAACTTCTGAAGGAGTGAGGAAAAATACTTTGGCGGCCCTGATAAAACCGTCAACGACTATAATTCCACCATAGCGCATACTCCGATTATCATAGTCTCTCCTACAATTTGGCTCCAAATATGCGAGTTCAGGTTAAGAAGGGCCGCAGAAAGCTTTTCGACGGCGGTGGGTTATTACCGACAGTCCTGGACGCACAACACAAAGTGTGTTGGGTCCGAGGCTGCCATGTGACGATCAGGAAAATGGAAACTTCACCTGGTCATTCGCTGAATTTGAGTCAGTGTCTATGCATGCAGCAGCTGCCGAAAGCATCGCTTCACTGTGCGGAGAAACGTCGGGAGGCAGCTCAGTTGCATCAAGAACTGCAACACCAATTTGAGCTCCTAAACAGCACCCTTTTACGGCAAATGGGCCTACACTACTCCATGCTGCCCACAGGAATGCTGGGGCTAGAAGGGGGCGAGATTAGAACTCTCCAGGGAAAGCAGTTACAGGGATATTCAACAATTCATCAGAAGCACGGTTCTCCAAGCAACGACATGGAAAAATCGCAGACCACTATGTCGTCGCCCCTCCGTCGTGGAGAGCTTCCATCTGAAGGCTCGACCGAAAAGGCCTTTGACTGGTTGCCGTACTGTGAGGACTCACGACCACCGCGAAAAGGGCCAGAAGGTATTATCTGCTCATCGTACTCAATGATAGACGAGCAGATGGAAGGCCAAAACTGTGCTCTTAGTGGAGGAAGAGACGGCACAGCCTCCGACTTCACGCCCCCGTTGAGTTCTTTGCACTGCCAGCAGCATCACGAAGGGCACGCCGCCCGTGAAGCATCGCAAGCAAACAAAGTCATCCCTTGCATAACTTCATTGAAACTCAACAATTCCGAAGATGGATCATCAACACTGCAAAGCGTGGATCGCAGCGGCACCGAATCACAAGCTTGCTTGCAACAGCCTGGAGGTAAGGTGCGCCAAACATGCTGCCTACGTCAATTCTGTTTCGTCGCTCGGCAGGCATGGCCAGCAAAAGCGCCCCCTTTTCTCTCCATCCACAGTACAGAAAAGAAAATCCCAATTGCCCACATAATGAAGCCCGGTTCACTAAGTCGCAGACCTGGCGCATCGAAAGCCACCGACGACCACCACCCAACGCGGCGGTCTCCAACACTTTCCAGCGCATTAGACGCAGGCACCGCATACCCTACTATTTCCCATGACACATCCGAGCATACCAGAGAAGGTCAATGGAAGCCCGCTACGATTCAAGTGCAGCCACAGCGTCTGCACCCCTTCAGCGCTCCTTCCCAAATACAGCAGAAGGTCCCTGGTTCTAGCTACCAGCTGTTCCTGCCAACGCAGGCAGTCACGGCAGAGAGCGAGCCTGTCCACCAGCTACTGCAGCAACAGTGGATAGGGCAGTGGCAACAAAGGCCACAAGAATGGAATTGTGTACAGCAATTCTCACTGCAACGGGCCAGGATGCAGCATATCCCAACCACACAGCAGTTCAGGCAGCGCAGAAGCTATGGCTTTTTCTCGTACACTCACCCTATACTTCCCCAAAATGCGACAGTGCCGTGGGTCACGGTGGTGACTATCGCTCCCCACTTGCGGAGTTACTGGGAAGGCACGAATCGTGCTGAGGAGCTATTTGTTGGAGGGCGAGGAGCACCTCTCCCAAGCATGAAACGGCCAGTTACCAGTGTTAACGCATTACTTTCAGGTTACTCTAAACCACCATATACAACGGAAGTTCGTCTGCTTTGAAAAAACTGGCACACGCCGCAACTTTTTTTAAAATAGTGTTTTGTAGAGCCCTTACGCATTGAAAACGCAGTAAGAGTCAAGATATGAAGTGCGTTGAACTCGAAAAGTCAACCTCTCACATCCTTAAAGTTAAAACTTGGTGGAAAATATTAGTTCGTTCGCATCGCTGCATTGCTAATCGAAAGAAAGACGTTCAGCCCAGCCGCGCAGACCTCTAGGGCCGCTGCGTATAACAGAGCTCTGGCTGCAGTCAAGTAGTGAACCAGTGGGTCAAAATTATGAATTAGACGGTTTTCCCTACCGGATTCTCTCTGGGATATCCAATGTCATGAAACATCAATATTCAAGAACAAAGACTTGAGATGGGCAATCAGCTTTGGGTCTTCCCGCCAACGAGTGTTCTGTCGCATGAACAGCAACATCTTGTGTAACTGCGAGCGCCTGCGACATTCATCACCTCCCAATCCATGACATTCGCTTCACCGCTGGCTGACTGCCAGCCATTCCTCGCTGCAGATGTGCATCAAGTGCGCTACAGTTCTGCTACGGTTCTGCGCTCACCTTTCAGTAACGCGGTCCTGTGAAAACCACTTCGTGTGGGACGACCGCCGTTTGCTGATGCAAAGCGGTAAAGGGCCCCACATGATGCATCTTTGCTTTGACTCCCCAATCCCATCAGTGTCTGGAAGCCGAATGAGTCCTGTCAAATGATGGCCGCCATGAAGCCCAGTCTCTGGCTGGGGAGTTAGTTCCTGAGTTGCGCTTTGTCCCTGAGACGCGCTGAGTGGCGTTAGAGGAACGCCTGTCTGGAGCAGCAGCGCGCGCTGCCTGGAGTTTTGAGTGTTCGGGGACCCAAGTAGTGCTGTGTGCGCCTGCCGCAGCTCATTCAAACGAGCTGTCAAATTGTAAGGTAGCCCAAATGCTGATCGGGCATCTGGGGGCATCTGCGCTGGAGAGCCAGCTTCCATGCATGGACAGTGGAAGCCTAAAGCAGCTTCGAGCAATTTGCCCTTGTTTCTAGTCATCTCAACTGCAGTATCAGCACGGCCACGGAACCCGTAGGTACTAGACGTCATCGTGCAAGCTGCAGGCTGTTGAGCATAGCGATGCGACTGACAATCACGCGATGGGCCTACAAGGAGTGTCTCGATAGCATTGAGGTTGCGCGTTAAAAAATGCACATACTCAACTACAAACACACCACAATCGTACCCATTCTGCTGGCGTGGTGTGTGCAAGGTGCAGCTATGGCCATCGTGCCAACAGCAACTATCCGTGCACAGCTCCACCCTCTCGCCGCTCTTCAGCTCACCACCACACCGATGCTCGAACTCCTACAAAACACAGAAGCAGACCGGACTGTATTTCGGCGCAACTCAAGCAAGTATGTGGGTCACTTGCTCCTGTCAGGCTAGAACAGGCTAGTCGAAGTGTATTGCCACACTTTAAGCGCGAACGTATCGCATCCCGGCACTCTTGTTATTGTTCACAAGGCACTAACTCACTTGCCGCAAAAACCTTTTGAGCCGGCCACGGCAGCGATCAAAGACGCTCCGGAGACCCATGGAGTCCACGTGAAACAGCCGAGCCTTCTCACACGACGGCCTTTGTGCGTGCGTACCAGGGGCCTTCAAGGAAGCCGGTGCATGCCCTGCATCAGCCCCACGGCATTTCCCGAGTGGAGAGGACCCAACCCTTCCTGCCTCAGGGCTTCTCGGTGACCCCTTGGAGCTAGCTTGATGGGCACAAACATCCAGTGGGTAAGTCTGTTGGACACCACCCAAGGGCCTGCTGGTCCCAGGTTTACACACAGATTTTTCAGAAGGTATCCGTACAGTCCCACAAGCTGTGTTGGCTTGGGAGGGGTTGAGGGCGCGCCACGGGTAAACTACTACGGCAAGACTCCAGTGCTGGTGCTTGTGGTGGACAGGAATAAATATAAAGTCCTTCTTGGGCAGGGGCGTGAGCTCTTTCTTTAGCCATCGAGTCAAGCGGCTGTGCGCCTCCATTTCGCATCTCTGCTCCATGAGGGCAGAGAGGAAAAAAGTGTTGGAAATATGCACACGCACCCGCTCCTCCGGCGTCAGAATCTGCATCCATACGCAACTCTAAAAAGGGCAGTCATGTTTGCAGACTTAAGAACAGAAAGAAATAGATAACCCCAACTATATGACTAAAATGCCCGGCAAATCGGGAGAGCAACATGGGTGGAATCCAGTCCTAGCAAAAGTAAAATACAAACGTCATACAAGTGGCACATTAACAACCCCTCAGCATTCGCTACAATCTATGATTTTTCTGCTTAGAAGTACAATATCAATTCACGGTTAGCATAACTGCTCATCAGGGCTCAGACAAACGATTTTGAAATGCATCGCAGACCACGCAGCTGCGCCGTAAGGGAGAAAGCGAGTTCGCTCACATGGTCAACAATAAACCCCAGACAGAAATCGATAATAGTATCGTCCAAGAACTCCTTTTCGCTGAGGCGCCGTAAAGTTCTGTCGTCTAGCAGCAGGTCAAATACGGGAGGGGATGCAGCCGCCGCTGGTTTTGCTGGTGACTGCCCCTTGACGCCTGCACTGTCCCCTGCAGCTCTGCAAAGTGGTGCTGCAGGCTCCAACGACAAATTCCGTAGGTCCTCACTTCCGACGGTTATCGATGAATCCACAGCAGCCCGAAGCCTTCTCGCCCTCCAAGACGACGCCAAGCGCTCAACCGAAAAACTGGGAACGGCCCTTTTGCCCCTGCACAGTGCTTTCCACGGCCCAAGACTACTCACTAAAAATCTGCGCAACACCCTGGAAACGTGCGATACGACTTCTGGCAGGTGCTTACTGCCGTTCTCTTGATTTTCTGCAGGCGCATCTTTATGCTCTGTGATGCATCCTATGAAGAACGCAGCAAGATCAGCTACATCCGCTGGTTCACCAGCTGCCCCTGCCATCCGAAATCGGTCGAGAATGGCTCCAGCTTCTATATCAGATGGACGCAGAATCTCAAAGAGAGACAAAAAGTCCTTCTTGCAGCCAGCTGGAACTTCCTCCTCCTTGGCCCCGCTTTTGCTGCTACCCTGGTCTCCAGGGGGTGAACAACTTGCATCGTGCACAACCATCTCTGCCTCAACAAGCTGTGAGCAACTCTGGTTTCCCCCTCCTGCCGTGGTGTATTTTTCTGAGGGAGCGACGTGCAAGGCAGGGCCAATGCAGAGGAGTAACCAGGGGCCCCTTTTCCCAGGGTCTCCCGTCGGCATCCTTGGAGAAGATTCGTCAATTGCTTTGATGGCGAGAGCGGCTTTCTCTCCTGTCATCGAGAGGCCCACAGCTGGTGCGGATCGCACGACCTCTGTACTGCTGCCATCCTTATTATTAAGCATTTGATGAGCGCCGCCGTCGGTGAAACTTCCAACAGAGCCTGCGATGTTCCTGGATATATCCTGGGTGAGCTGCTTGGGGCTACTGCCAGTAGTGCCATCGCCACCATTATCGCGCTGCAGCAACGACTTCCTCACTGGACTTTGGCACAAAGCCTTCCTGCAGCCAGCAACCATTGCTGCTACAGTTGAGGTGGATGATACTTCAGGTCGTGCTTTCTTCCGCCTGCTGCTGCTGCTCCTGCAGCGTCGTCGTGAACTGCTGCTGCGTTCGTGTTTGTGAGCGGATGATCTGGACCTAGAGGTGCGCTTGCCGGTGCCGGGGGACTGAGGTCCGTCAGTAGCCCCGTGCCCGCCTTCCGTGAGAGACTTCCTGGAGACATGGCAATGCCCATGAGCCATTTCGCCGTTGCTGTTGCTGTTGAAGCTGCTGCTAATGCTGGGACTGCCGCCAAAACTGTCCCTATTGATGCTGGGACTGCTGGTGCTGCTGCTACTGTCGCTGTTCCCCCTACTCTTTCTGCTCTTACTATTCACTTCGCTTTGCGCATGTGAGCTGCCGTGCCTGGAATTTCTGGTGTGCGCTGCGGGGTTCTGGGGACCGGCCTTGCGCAGCGAGCCGTGTGGATTTCCTGTGCTGTGAGGCCCCTCCTGAAGGGATGAAGCGTGGCAGCACATACTGTTCTTCCATTCCTGCTCAAGTACCTTTTGAAGCAGATCACTGCAGTGTAACCGGTTTGCTTGAGACTGCTGAAGCTCCACGCAGAGGACGGGAACAGTATGGTCTGTCTGTGAAGAGGAGTGGCGGGCGGAGGCCTTTCGGCATTTGCTACAGCTAAGATTGTGGCCGCAATGGAGTTTCGATTCACGGGCAGGCGCATCCGGGGGTCGAATTTCCTTTCGGTGTTCCCGTGCCTCCCGTCTCTGCCTTGGCTGCTTTTCTTTGCTTCCACCAGGGCACAGTGCCAAAATATCTTCAAATTTCGAGGGTCTCTCGGCTAAATACTGCTCACGCGCCACATCCTGATCATCCGCGCTGCCAGAATTGCCGGGCCAATTGCTGCTGCTGTCCCTCTTGCCCCTACTTGCTGCATCATCCCTCTTAGCGTCGCACTGGGTGGATGTTAATGAAGGCGCCATGCCGCACGTCGGAAGCAAAGGCTTTCCATCTGTCACAATCAGGGCATTGCGCGGGGTAGGAATCCAGTGCATATGCTCCTTTTCCATTAAAAAGGATCCGGTGGACTGGAGAGGGCTGGAGCAACCCCTAGTAGTAATTCCCTGCCAAAGCGACCCTTCCTCCCTAGAATCCCGTTCCTTTCTTTCCCGTCTGCACTTGTGGCTCGGCTTACTCTGAGTAGAACTTGCCGGCTTGTTTGTGCTGCGACCCTTGCTTTGTCTTCTGTGGTGGCAACCTGAACACCGTTTCCCCAGAGCCTCTTGCCAATCCTTCGGCTCTTCTGAGAGGCTCTTATTGCATGTGATGGGTCTCCTCTTTTTCGTCGGTTTGGGGCCTGCATTCTCATCCGCATCAGTCGAATCACTTCTAGCTGTCAAAGTATCTTCACGCGGCAGCGCATTTATGGGCTGCGTTGCATCTGCCGACGGGGAGCACGGCGCGGCAGCAACATCACTACTTAGGGCTAATAGATTGAGAACTGGTGGAACAGTCTTTTCTGGATGGCAACTGCTGTTGTCAACAGTGGTCTGCAAATTGCGTCGGTCGCTACTATGGTGAAAACTGATGCCGGCTTGTTCCTCTCCATGTTTAGCTTGTGCCTTCGTTATGCGTGTTCTTTTATGCTTCCTGTCCTTGTCCTTTGCATGCAGGCTCCTGCGGCCTGTACTACCCCCACGGCAGCAGCAGCAACGCACTGTTTTGCTGCAACTAGTGTAGTCGCCATCTATCCCTCTCTCTTCGCCCAGCTTTGACTTCTGGACGTCTGGAAAAGCCGCTGCAGCGGCGAGGCGTATCCACCTTACATGAGAAATTATGCTCTTGTGAAAACAAAGGATGCCGACTAGGCCGTCATTGGAAGTCAACTCAGCTGGCCTGTCATGCGAGGCCCCAGAACATACCTTTTGCCCGGCTTCTGGAGCCGCCGGAGCCGATTCTGGGAGCGGCTGCCACAGATCAAGCGAAATGCCGCCCTCCTCAGGGCTTGCTTGCAACACCAGCACCCCATTCCCTGTGTCCTCACGTCTATCCGCTGCTATTCTGTTGGCTTCATCTGTTGAAGCTGATACCCCTCCATTGCTGCTCCGGTAATGCTGGTGCGGCTTCAGCATTGCACACTCTGCTGCAGCCCTATTGAGGGCTTCGGCACTAAGCACACAACAGTGCCCGTCCGCCCAAACCAGTGCTGCCACCAATATAAGAAAAGCAGTCGCCGCTTCCGTTCCACCTTCCATGGCACCCCGGGGAAGTCCAGACAAGGAACTGAAGACATTCCTTGCATGCGCAGCTTTAGTTGTGGGCTGAGCATTGTCGTGAGTCTCCCCTTCAGAGGCATTGACGTCCTGCTTGTGAGCGACCGCCCGTCCTTCCTCTTCGTCAGAAGAATCTTCGATTCGGACCACCTCGGTCAGCGCAGCAGCTGCTGTCTGACTGCGGGTCACCCGTGATCCGCCAATAGATGGTAGACGCTCCGCAGGTGGCGCATTCGCTGGAAGTCCTCCTCTAACCGCTGATACTGCAGATCCTGCAGGTGATGGCCCTGGTCCTCCTATGCCTGCCTGACCGTCTTCACCACTACTCGCGAGAAATGCTGGACAGTTTTGTCTTAAGGTGGAGGGGGCCGCTCGGGCATCCCCCATTTGGTTGGTTCGGTGACCTCCCGGCGGCAATGGCTCACAAAAAGCGACACGCGGAAACCCGCAATCACGTTGCATTTCCCTGACTTCTCTTTGAGTGCTTCCCGTTAGCTCGCTCGAGTTTTGTTTCAATGCTACGCGGCTTTGCGATCCAGTAGGGGCTCCGTCTGTTTTGTTAAATGCCCAGTTGCTGCTTCCTGCTGCTGCTTCTGATGATGATCCTGCTGGTCCTCTTGCTGCCAAACTTTCCCCAGGGCCACTGCAGCTTAGAGCCAGCGAACTATGTTGTGCCCGAGAAAAGTGCAGTCCTGCTGCGCTGCGACAAGATGATAAAAGTCCATCACCCCGAGGTTGCGCACGTATCCCCGTAACCAGCTGCGCCACAACCGGGTTTTTCGACGAAGTGTCGCAGCACGTCTCACTTGCAGCGACATCACCCTGAGAAGCGAAGTGCTTTATATGCTGTAGCGGGACCCGCAAACAGTTCTGCGCCCGAGAAAGCACGCAGCCTTGTTCCCCTTCAGGAAGCGCTGCAGTATGTTGGTCCCCAAATGGGCACAGCTCAATTGGTGGAGGAGGTACTTTGGGAATTTGCATCTTCTGAGGGATCTCTGGACCCAGTTTTATACCTGTGTAGGCTGGTGGGCTGGGTTCCCGTTCCCTGCAGTGGGGACTGGACCTCCCGCAACCACTACGTTGATGAGGAAGACGGCTCCATAGACCAGACTTTCCTCCCAGGACCTCTTCAGGAGAGCCCTTCAGGGCAGGCTGAGGCCGGAAATGCCCCTCCATAGCTCCTCTAGATTGTTTCTAGCAGCCTCTTGGCTACAGCAGGCCCTGCCGCTGGAAATACCTCGCAGTGGCAGCAGCCGCCTCATGTCGTCCCCTGAGCAAATGGGGAGTGAAAAGCAGTACCAAGCCGCTACAGACTGATCTGCTCCTTAGGCGAAGTCCAGCACCCCTTCCCTTCAAGGCCAGTGGCTCCACGTAACTGGAAACATATAACTGTGGCGGCACCGAGGGCTGTGGACACCATAAATTTTGGAGCTTATAGGTAGACGAAGGTTGCAGAAACGAAGCCCGCGCTATCTAATCCATTGAATTTGCTACGCTAATTACCCTCTGAAGGGTTTTGGCCATCCGCAAGCTCACCCCAGACCGCCTCCAAGGAGAGGGGCCCCAAAAGCCTGACGGCTAAAGATTACAAATAAAGAGATGTGTACACCTTGAAATATGAGTAGTAAGTGTTTGCTTAAATGCTGGAAGCAAGCGGAAGGGGCTAATGCTGCTCTGCTCGAAGCCCCCGCAATCTGGAGTGAGCCTCCAGTACTCGCTCCCCCAAGTCTATTATTCTGGTCGGCTGCGCACTCGAGGAAATGTAATCCCTAAGCAGCGTTGAATTCGATATAGTTTTGCCATATAGTGTGGAATACACAGAAGAAAACGCACGGGGAACTCTTAGTTGGAATTGCCTGGCGCCCCCGACAAGTACTTCAGTTCCCTTGTGAAACTGGCATATTAGTCGCGGGACCGCTCCTTGGTGAATTTGCAGGTGCACTACTATTTTTAAGTATCGTTACAAACTGACCTGGCTTGATGCCGTATTGTTTATCTCGCTTATCAGCGGAGGCCCAACACAGTAGCGGCACAGACCGAGTACCCAGCACAAAGTCTTCCTCACTTTGCATGTATCAACGCTTGCTATTATTATGGGGTGTCTGCACCTTCACATTTAGACAGAACTTGCTAATAAGACACACGACGAGGCAAAAGCTGGCGGCATGCACTAGTACAAACACACGAGCTCGCACCGTTGGTAGGTATCGAGCTGAAATATGTATATAACAAGCAGCATCATTATCAGCTTATGATAGTACCTGCTGGGACTCCATCTCTATTCTTCAACTTTTGTGGCCCACTAAGTGACCATGGCAATACTTCGACCCTGCTACCGATAAGTGCGCCCGACAGAGGCAGTAACGGCAAGCACGATGACCCCCTCCTGTAAAATCTTTACCACATTCGCTGAAGCAGCAGCTCTGCCGGGGAAACTGGAAAGAGATCCCAGACCATCTCCCTGTCAACTGGGCTGTATTTTTGCCTAGAGGTAGGTTGAAGCACTACACGCACTGAGCACAGTAACAGAGTGCGGCAAAGCCCTAAACGCCTTGTCATCGAGACAGCCTCCCCCCAAGAATGCAGTCAGCATCTAATTTGCTGTGTTCTTCGGTGGTTGCAAGGCCTACTCAGCTATCCGTGCGCTGGAGCACTATCCCTACATAACAGGACGCCGGCCTATTCCAGTAACAAGGAAGGCGGCAAAAGTGTGCAAAGGCACTGCAGCAAGAACTCGCATTATTTACTCGGACATAGACAGCTCTGCAAGTTGAATAACGATGACTGCTCTTGCTTCTTGTTCACGAACGGGACGCAAACCCAAGCGAGATCCATTGGGCAATATGCCCTATAAAGGCAATTGTACCCTGTCAAAATAGCAAGATCTATGTGGGAACTGAGCCAGCTTCCCATCCTTCAAACAGCTTTTTAAGGTCCTGCAGAGACAGGCGTCCTCTTCTCTTGTCAGCGTCGCCTGCCTCCGGGTCCGCTGGTCTCTCCTGCTCAAAGCCATCCGCGGAGCGAAGAGTGGTTCGCGAAAGACGGCCTTTCCACTCCATCAGCTCCTCCATCCGCTCTTCAACCGTTCGAGCGCACACAAAGCGATAGACAGAAACGGGTTGATCCTGTCAGCATGGCGCAATCGCATTTTCGGGAGTAGCGAAGCCAGGCATATTAAGCCTTGGAACCATATGCGCGAGGCCCACTATTCCACTATGTGGCTTAGGCAGTAAACGAAAAACAAAGAATGCCGCAAGCTGCAGGCATTTGCTAACTGTCCAAATAAAGCAGTCTATAGGCACAGGCCAGTAGGAGTGGGTAACGGTCTCACCTGTCCGTACCGCCAAAGGCGCCTCATCGCCTGCTTCTCGACCTGAGGATTCCACCAACCGTCAATGAGGTAACAGCGTGTTGCTTTAACAAGGTTAAGCCCCACATTCCCCGTCTTTAAGGACAATAAGAGTATCTTTCCATGTTGAGAAGAAAGACGGTCCTCGCCGCCTTTATTCCCCATGGTTGACTTTGTTGCGCCGAACTGCTTTAATGGTGGACCACCTTCCCTATGCCAATCCCCAGTCGGATCGCTCGCGCAAGCGAAAGGCTGCAGATTAAACTGCCCCATAAACGGCTCTACTTCCGCCTCAGTTGCTCTTGAGGTGCACGAACCTACTTTAGGTGACATGGAACGCAAGTTATCGTCTGAGAACCACTGAATTGTGCGTTGTCGGGCCTCTAGGCCTAGTGTTCCATCAATCCGACGGTAGTTGTACAGCCGCTTAGTCGGCGCTTCCTGCTGGGCTGAGAGGAGGTATTCCCCTCTCCTAACCTCATTGTTAAGCTTGCCAGTTGGAAAGTGAGGTGTATCCCTTTCAGCAGAAGTGGCTCCCATCTCAACAACATCATCATCATCATCATTATCATCATTTCTGGCACCTGAGACACGGGGTTGCACAGCGCTGCGAACCGCTTCGACGCGTGCAAATGCCATCTCCAAGAGGTCCAGCATTGATGTCCACTGCGAGAAGATGACGCAGGACCTTCCCGCAGTAACGTCTGCTTCCAAAAGCGCAAGAAGTAGTCGCATTTTTGTGCTGAAAAAAAAAGTGTCGTCAGATATTGCAAGAAGAGCTCCCTCATACTTTGCAGCGGAAATGTGTAAATCCGTAGAGCTATCCTCCGTTGGACATGCCGCATTCAAAACTGAAGAGAAGCACTCTCTCTCTCCTGATGGTGCCTGTTGCGCCCCGGTCTGCTTGCCATCTTTTGATCCTGCCTCGTCCGCAGCTGCGAGCGCCTCACGGTGTTTCTTCTGCACGACTTGAATCCATCGCTGGGCAGATGCCTTCGGACCGCTCGGAAGCAGCCGGACGTGCTGATGAAGGAACTTACTTCTGCATGTTGGGCAAGCCGCTGCTGCGCCGTTGCTATTGCTTTGCAGCAGCAACACGCAGGTGACGCAAAGCACATGCCAGCAGTTTGTTAGCACGACTGCGTCGGTTGGCGGCTCGAGACAAATCGGACAATCTTCAAGCTTACCCTCCACAGCATCCTGGATGTATTTTTGTAAAATTGGGTCAGGCGCCGGACGTGGAGGCTGTAGCAGATAGAAACGAAATCATGCCATTGCATAGCCAGGATATCTTCGAGTGAAGGCTCGTACACAGCCACATCATCATTGCCCAATGGAAATGCGTAGATAAAGCAGGTGCAATGTGCGCATCGGAGCAAGCTTTTCCGCAGTGCGCAGGGCTAAGTACACGCGCCAAAACAATGGTAGTCAAGACTTTCTGCGCAGGCCTTACCGGAGATGGACTCGTCAGTCCCCCGAGAGCATCGCGGCTTCGACATTTCAAAGGATCCTGAGCGGGGCATATCAAATCGATGAACTGTTGACGGCGTTGCTGTTCACGGTGCGACGGAAGCAGGGGATGATTGCACGCTTGGCGCAGCCTTAGGAGGAGTTGAAGGACGTGTGTGTAATGCTGCAGCACTTGGCCACTTTGAACAAGCTGGTCAAATTTGGCCTTGCTATGCTCAAAAATGGTCTGTATAGACATCGCAGAGCCAGCGTTATCCTTTCCTTATTCATGTTGCTGCCACTACCACCGAGATGCCGGACTTACATAGCCTCTACAAGTTGGAACAAACACGGAAAAAGTGGTTTCGCAAACGCAAGCTAACCTGATAGAAAAGACGTTCCTCATACGTAAGCTGTAACGTGAAGGTGTGGATTGTGAGCGGCGGAAGCGGCAAAAGTGGTTTTCCATCCTCTCCTATTTGATCCCCGTGCCGTCGCAGCATCAACGGAACTAATATGCTCCGCACTGTCTCGACTGCCGCCCGCACCATCCCTGCAACAAAAACACCTCTTCTGTCCCAGAGCATTCAACAAAACCAAGGGATATGAAGTTGTCCCACTCCCCACAACGAGTCAAGCAACCACAATTATACCTCGTTCCATGGCTTGAGTGACTTTTGCCCTCCACCACCTCCGACTACCCATAGGAGAGACACGAAGGAATTGGACAAGGGCAAATGCGTCCGAGAGATCATTTTGCAAAGGCGTTCCCGTCAGTACCCAACTGAGAAACGCTCAAAAAGTTCACAGCTAGAAGCAACTGTTCCAAAGCGGCTTTCGCGTCCGTTCAGCAAAAAGAGAAGAATTCTGGGAAATAGGGGCGAGTTACCGTGAGTCAGCCTCCACAGAATTGCACGCACGGTTAACGAGTGACGAGGTATTCTTGATAATGTGGCCTTCGTCCAGTATAACCCTCCGAAAACGAATGCTAGCAATAGGGCTTTCGGGGACGCATCCTAGCTCCAGTGTGTGGGCCGAATGCGGTTCACAGTGCAAGGTACCTTTCTCTGCCTGTATGTGCTTTGATAGATGACGGAAGTCGGATGCAAGTGTTTGGTAGCTGGTGAGCACAATGGTGTATGCAGCGAGCACTTTGGGGTCTCTTGGGCGAGCAGGGCCGTAATACTGCAAGACCGTCGCCACCCCGCGTGCTAAGTGCCTCTGCACCTCTGCGTACCATTGCCCTATGAGCGAAAGTGGCACGACAATGAGAGTTCCCCCTTGCAGAAGATTGTCTCTACCGCGTTTCAGAGTGCGTTGTAAAGTGTGGGGATCGACAGCCAACAGACTATTCCTCCCCCCTGAAGGAATAGGTTGCCCACGGCCACGGTTCAGGTCTGCACCGTCGCCGTCGGAGCTTACAGATATTGGAGATGCAGACAGCTGCGACGACGCGAAAGCATCCCACTGCCTAGCAGCTGCTCCTGTCAGTTCGTCTGGGCTGCTCACGGGCTTTGCTGCACTTGAGGTCCGTGAGGCTGCTCCCGTGTCGTGTGCACAGCCCCCCACTGACGCTGCCAGCCATATAGCAGCACCCGCAGGATCCCTCTCTTGATATTCGCTGACAGCAATGAGGGCAAGGACTTGCACAGTCTTCCCCAAGCCCATGCAGTCTGCTAAAATGCCGCCTCTCACTCGGCCCGTTGTGCTTGGCTTCTCCAGTGAAACGAGCCCTGAACTCGTATTTAGGTAGAAACACCTGGGAACGAACGTCCTGGCACGCTTGCAATCTGAGGAGGGTGCCGGGACCAGTGTCGGGCCATGCATCGTACCATAAGCAGCTGCAGCAGAAGGAAGATCGTACTTTGCCCAGAGCGGATCAAGCTCTTCATCTTCATCTTCCAGGCGCAGGCTCTGTTCCGATTCACATTGAAGCATCCACCAGAGACCCTGAGCCTGATATGGACGAAGGCGGGAGGCAAACATACTAGCTGGAGGGTATAGACTGCCCAGTCGGCGCCGACGTTGCTGTTCTCGCTGCAGGTTGGCTGATTCAGCACGGTCTTTCAATACCAGTTGGCAGAGAGCGTCGCTCCTTTCCGCATATTCTTCATCTTCATCAAAGACATCGGTGCCTTCACTAACTTCCCCTCTTTCTTCCTCCCTGTTGAAGGCACGAGATGCTCCCTGGAGAGAACGTTCTGATGCTCCCCTTGTGTCTTCTTTTCCGGTTAGCGATGACCCAGAGGGCCCCTTAGGTCGACTAAGGCTATCCAGGGACTTGCGGACTTCGGCCTCTTCATCCGGCCCCAATACATTGGCGTCCCTTTCCTCCTCTGGCAGTAAAGAACCGGCAGGGACTGGCTGCAAGGCCAGAAGGTGCAGAAGTGACTCAAACGCCTGTCCGATCAGAAGAGGAAAGTGAACTTGACTCAAATATGGATCTCCTCTGAGACAAAACAATCAAAAACGGCAATGGATAACAGTGATAACCAAAACAAAACGCAAAAAAATCTTCGCACGGGAGCACAAAGGAAAAGAAAGCACTGGACAGCCATGTAAACCGGGTAGGACTACAGAAAAATGCACATGCACGAAAGGCATTTCGCGCAGAACGGTAGGCGTCGGCACTGAGCCAAAGTGTAGCACTTCTAAGAAGTGTCCGTAAAGGTGGTTTCCACGCAGCCCTAGTTCAGCAAGTAGCATCCTGAGCAATTGCTACCTTTGCCGAAGCGCGCTCAAGCGAAGCGCCTGTATGGTCATATGCACAGTCATGCGGACGGAAAGAGTACTGTTAATCGCGAGACGGCGAGGCGGCATTTTATCTGGAAGCCAGCAGACGTCGACCTATGAAATCGCAACGGCCCAATCAAAGCACTGACCACGAGAGGCCTTTGAACTTGTCAGCACCTACAGCATCCTAGAATGAAGAAACTCAGCTTACAAAAGAAGTATTTGTATGGGGGAGGACGTTCTGCATTCCCAAGTCTTACCTTAATGGCCCCCAAAAGGAGCAGAGGGGCTAAGGCGCTAGCCACCTCCCTGTCAAAGCGTACAGCTTCCCGGTCGTCAATGAGAAGACGCAAGAAAGTTGTCTGTTCAGAGATGCTGGAAAGAAGGTTGTGGAAGTCCAATCCTGCCAGCGGGCTGCAGCGGTTGGAACCTTTCGCTGCTTTCTTACCCCCTACTGCGTTCGATGAGCCACACGAGAAAAGTGGGCTTTCATCAGGACGTCGAGAGCGGAGGTTTGGTTGCCCTAGGCGTCGTTGGTGCTCTAGGAGGACGGGGTCGTCGAGGTGTATGTAAAGGATCCTGTATCCGCTGTTAGATACTTTAGCCCTGCGGGAACCTTGCTGTGGCCCCCATCTTTGTGTATGAGGCAGCCGTACCTCTACCATCAGTGTCAACGGATCCTGAGACAATGGCAGTACAGAGTAGCCAGCCTCAAGCGTCGATGACGCCAACTGAGAGATGGTGAATATACTCAGCAAAGCGCCTTTAATCCAGACGAAGACAAGCCGGGATGCCTAACTGGCTAACGGCAGGAGTGCGGAGCAAGAATGAGCGACGACTCACTGTGAGGCTCAATTTGCTCATTGTGCCGCTCGTGACGGTGCCGCTTGCCACGCATTTACCAAGAAAAAACGAAAAGTCGTCTGGAAGATCATCGACAGCAGGAGCGGGTGGCCCCTTGGCAGGTTCGGGGGGGGGTACTTCGTCAGCGCAGCCAAATTTGCCTGAGCAAGCAATCCCTGCTATACCGAGCGTGTTAGCTGTGCTACAGGCTGACCCACCACTGTCCATATCTCACAGCATGCGAGAAATCGAAAACACAGTTCTCTTTTGCGCACCACTGTACGCGTATCCTCAGCACTCCTGTTGAAAAGCGCCTCACCAGCTGTTTTGCGTGGATCGCACACCTTAGTTTCACTCGTCAGATTTCCGTCTTCTTCACCTGAGTCGTCAACCAGGTCTATCAATAACTCTGTGTTTCCAGAAGGTGTTTCTCGACCTGCTTGGACTTTCGCTTGGCCCCCCGGACCGAAAAAATCCGGACTTGCTCTCCTGGAGGTTTCGGAGTGCCTCTTCCACACAGTAGCGGATTTACGAGGGGCAAAATCCACCTCAACTGGGCTAAATGCCGAGTTTAAACTCGGGCTGCATGGACGAGGCGAAGCTGCATTTGTCTTGTGTCGCTTGGAAGATCGTTCTTGGGCAAGATAACTATCCAGGGCTGCTTCAATAGAACCAGCGCTCTTACACAGCCATTCCTGCGCCTCCTGCACACTGCAGCGCACGAGGGCGGCAAAGCGTGATGCGCCCTCATCGTGGTCAGAAGATCGGCTTCCATCCTGATGAGCACGGTGCATTGCAAAACTTGATGTCTGCCGTGGCTCGTCCCAATGCGCCTCCTTAGCGTGTGTACCTCGCGTCGTCATGTGACGAACGACTCCTTCAGAATGCATGAGGCGATACTCCGCTTACATCGAACCCAGATACCTCCGGCTCCAGTAAGCCAGCCATTGTATAGTCAAGTATAGTCCCTGGCGGGAGGGAAATACTCCACGGGAAAGCTACAGCTCCCACTCGGAAAAATATGCAGATCTGGAAAGGTTTTCTTGTGTAACAGGATTCCTAAATAAGCTAGAGGCCTTCTAGCACGCAGAATATCCACTGAGAGCAACTCTTCCAGACTAGCCGCAAGCAGTGGGGTTGCTCAAGGGAGCGGCAACCAGTAGGCCTTCAACGATGAGGCCCTATCAAGTGTAGCGAAAGTCTACCCAAACGTTGGTAAATGCAAAAGCCGAATAGTCTGGGTGCGATCTATCCTATTTTTAACTACTTTGCCCACAGTAGGCACTCAACCTTCGGTCACTCGCGCAACGGCCGAGCTAGGGCTGAACGAGAGAACAGTCGACTGAGTTTGGTAGTAAGCAGCCCTAAATGCAAGCTTCCCTGTAGAAGCCGCCACAATTACGAAATGATGAATAAGCCCGAAAATGCTGTCCAATGGGGTGAATATGCTTGGAGTGACCAAACGTCAACAACTTCCCAGTTGGTGGGTGCTGTTGATTCTTTGCGATATTTCCTCTCCTTGAAAGTTGTGCCTTAGCAAGCATTGTCTTCCTTCTTGATTAAAGTTCTAGTCGCTGCCTGGAAGATGCCATTTAGCTGCGATGCTGACCACCTCCTCAAGCTGTGCTAAAGTGAGGCAGCACTCTGTTTTCCCTAGCTTCTTCTCCATGTCTTTATGAAAACAGTTAAATAGTTAGTAAGGAGAATAATTGGGGGTGGAAACATTGAGACTGATATTTCATCAATTCTATTTGTTCCTCCGCTCCAGTCCACAGAGCCGTAACTGACTCCCCTTCGTAGCATGGTCCGCCAGAAGTTGATATATGGATTCCTACTTACCCGCACGTTGGCTACTGACAGGCAAATAAATGTGATTCAATTGCCTACAGTGTTCGTGCATGCATATATAGCTTGCTTGGCCACGCTTGTGCCTGGGTTTTCCGTGCAGTAGGATTTGCTGCAAGCAATGCTGCAACCCATGAGAGCACAGCCCCTTTACGCACCAGCCCTGGGGCCTTCGGCTGCTGTGCCTGGGAACCCTGAAGGCAGGAGTGGAGATCAGCCGCTTTCCGGAAACTCGTATTCCAAGTCTTTGGACACTTGCAGCTCACGACAGTCACCTTCTGTGACCGCAGAATCTTGTTACACTTGGTAGCACCCCATGGCTCATTGAGGAAAGTGCAAGTTGTGAACCGCACCCTCCACGGCAATGTGGCCTCGTGGAGAGCACCTATAACTCGTGAAGGCGCGCATTGCCAAAAGAGAAAACTTCTAGGTATTCTCCGAGAAATCTTTATCGAAGATTCAGCGCTTCCTTCCTCTTGATGTGGAGGTTGATTAGGATCTGGCTTCCAGGTGGGAGGAAACCAACGGCAGGGCGGCTTGTTTCACTGGAACGAGGGCAGTACATCCAACTAAGAGTGTTCTAACTGCGAAACCATACCATGAGAAATACATCCGCCTTTCCCTACCACCCATGCATGACAGGCATCATGCTGTGACGGCAGTTAGGGACTTCTTTGGAGTTGCGCTTTTCTCATAAGAAGGAACCCGAAAAACTACACTTGCCAACAAAGTCTTTTTTCAAGGGAAAGCGGAGCAACGGTGGCAATGCCCAGACGCAGATTCCACTTTCTTCGGGGGACATCGACAGAATGGAACATAGAACGCGAACAAAGAATAAGCCGCCAGAAGCCTCATCGAGATTTTCGCCTGTACTCGAGCTTCTTGACTTCGACAAACGCTTTGTCCTAACGACCTACTCCAGTTTCAGATTTGTTTGGGAGGATGCTCTTTGGCAACCCAACGGCATGAAACGCGCAAAATTACCGTCTGCTACTTATACAACTTCAGCGAGAGGTAGCAAAAGTGTTCGGTACGCAAGAAGGAGCCCTCTGCAGGTGCGTAGGGAGTGAAGCGGTGTCGACACCAGCTTTATGCACGAACTTGCTGTGGCAGGCCACGGTGAGGTCAACACAGCAATTGAACTGGTGGCTAGGGCCTCTTGGTGTCCACAGCCAAATAATACCTCCTCACCCGTCCACAATGACAGCAGCAATAGCTGCAGAACACCTCCAAAAGCGGCACTCTTGCAGGATCTTTTGGTTCCCTAGTGAATCTGGCGGATATATCAGTAGATTTCTTACTTTCTTGCCTATGAGTTGGAGGGTGTGAGGGTAGCGGGTTTGTCAAGGATGGATTTAGCAAATATGTCCTTTTCATTGCCATGATCGAGTTCAGTTGCAGCAGAGCGAGTGGCCTGATTAATTTCTTTGAAATCTCCAGGGTTTCCGGAAAAGCTGTATTGCTTCTGACACCAATTCATAAAGCCTCTCAGTGCCAACTGAATTGTTACTAGAGCGAAGCACAAGGAGGAAGACGCTCAAACTGAACTTATCAGCCACATGCTTTTGCAGCAGTTGAGAGTCTGAGCGCAGTCATATCACCACAATGGCGTGATTTCCTCCCCTTTCTGGAGTGGGCGTATAATAGAAGGGTGCACTATTCTATCAGCTGCATTTTTAGCATCACGAGTCTTCACCAAAACACTGTTGAGTAGCCCGACATTAGATATGGCTGCTAAAAGCCAGACACGTGTGCATGCAGCTTCTGAGTTTCGACCCAGCTTGAGATGCAGCGGGAACGCATGAAGAACGCGAGGGGGAGCTAGTCAAGAAATTCAGGAAAAACGGCGTTCAGCAGCCACTTTAGACTCAGGCAGGGTAGGTTTAGTGATTTCGTACCCTTTTCGAGAACCGCAGGAGAGCAAGCAGCCAAAGAAGTAAACCATTGCCATACGTTGGGTAGCGCTCTTTGCTGCTCGTTTTCGGTTTATCACATTGGCTGACACCGTTGACACACCCAAAGGTGGATATGCTGATATGCTACCATACCATTGATGCCTAAAACAGTCAGTGATTCAACGAAATTCCCCCGAACTCTCCTCGCACTACGGAAGACGTCGTTGCTCGAGGGAACAGTCGGAGGTGACGGGCGCACGTGTAAGGATCCTTAAAGGCCACAGAAAACGAGAAATAGCTTGGAGGCCAACAACCCGAATGGTTTCTGACGATCCCTTGTGCGAGGCGATTCTACAAGAGCATCTAAGCGCTTTGCTTGGCTCAGACGCGGCGACTACAAACGAGGGCGCGCACGGCACGGAGCAGAGTTGAGCTGCGCACAATTCTATGTGGACAGTTCTGTCTCCTCTGTAGAGGGGCGCACAGCCTTCTACATATATGATCTCCGGCGTAGCGTACTTCTCCTTTTTGATATACTCCCCTTCCTGTGCCGACGGCGGGCACGGCGACGCTACAGACAACAATTCGTTTTCTCCACATTTTTGGGCTGAGCCGCACACCGTGGTGCTTAGCAGAGATCCGCAACTCATACAAGCTGTGCGCTAGAGTTGGAGCTTTCATACTACTGCGTAGTCTGCACTACGTGATGGGCTCTGAAGAAAAGGGCACTGCAAGAGGGTGTCGCAATGAGGTATGCCCGCCCCGGGTTGCCGCAACGTCATGCGCTCAACAAAAACAATAGCAACAGCAGCAGCGATCTGCGCTAGCGGACGCAGCAGCACGGGAGCGGCAGAAGGCGGATGAAGAAAGGCCTAGGCTAGAGTGGGTTGGCTTTTGCCTTTCGTCCTATTGTGGTTTTTATCCGTGGCCATTCAGCTTGCAACTGTTGCCCTTCCTCGTCCCTTAGATGCACCTTGTCGGAACTTAGGTAGGAAGAACTCATCGTTACTCCTTGTAAATTACGTCCCTGTGTAGAGGACACAGCTGCTCTGCTTCAGTGGGCTTTCCGCGCGTCCGAGTTGCGTCTGCTGCTTTGAGCTACAGAAGTGTTCTCAGCTCGCTCTCTCTTTTTTCTTCGCTTTTGTCGTCATTATGCCTTTTCGAAGAGGCTATTGGCTGGATATTCAACTGGGTAGCTTTTTCGATCCCTTTCCCAGCCAGAGCAGATAAGCGAGCGGAATTCGTAGGCTTAAGAACAGCAGCTACAGCAGGAACGGGACCAGCAGGGGCAGGATCAGTAGTTGAAATGGAAGGAAGTACTGGTTCCTCTGCTCAGGAGTAATGGAGAGGCGTGTCGCGGCAGCAACTGCACAGCAAGCACTATAGTTGCTGCAGAAGGGCCTGGCGTTGCCTGGCGATGGGCTGCGGAGGCGTATGGAGCATTTACCTGGGATGGATATCAGGGAGGAACTGCTGCACTCAGTAACACCTGCAGGCACATGCTCCGCCGGCTTCTACTTTTCTCGGCTCCCCACGATGAGATTTGCTGCAACACACGCAAAATGGCTGTCGCTGCGCAAAGCGGTGGGGCCCTCCAGGCGCAGCAAAAGGAAGAAAACACACACAGCACTGACGCAAACAGCGGGACCCTAGAACAAACAGAGACAGCAGCAGTGCCAGACAATGCAGGGTATATTACTCAAAACAGACTCATGGCAGGTCCACGGACTCATCTGCCGCGCTTGCCGATCCTGACTTCGTTGTGGGGTTGCTTTTACCCCAAAGGGGTGTTCATGTTGACAGCGGAGTGGCATACGCAGCGACTTAAGATCTGCATCCCTCTCATTTAGAGATTAACAGCACCAGAAAGTGTTTCCCAAGCAGCTGGGACTCCAACGCAAAAGCTGTGCACCAACAAGGGACGCAGCAGCAAGCGATGCAGCAGCAAGAGATGCAGAGAAAAACGGCACAAAATCAAAAACACCCAGCAGCAAGATAGGCAACAACAAGGGACGCAGCCGTAAGGAGATGTAGCAGGAGCAACCGATGGCGGCGCGAAGCAACACAAACCCAAGCAGCAGCAAGTAGATGCAGCAGGGCTCATCCTTGGAGTCCACCCGCCTTATGCTGCTCTACTAGGTATACAAAGGCGTGTGCTGCTTGGCCCAAAGCGGGGGCAATGTAGCGTGCTATTTCTGAAGTACAGCATTTCTGCTTGCGTGTACGCTGCCTTCTGGGTGACAAGCAAGTGCAAACCAACTATCTGCAGTGTCCTTGCATGCGCAAAGCCGGTTTATCTGTACAAACATGAGGGTTATCTTGCAACGGTTGCAGGAATGTGCGTTGCAAATCACAACAGGCCGCTTTCACACCCCAGCTCCAGGCCCTTGGGCCGCTGTGCCCAGGACGCCTCGAGACTGGGAACGGGTGCCTTTTGTTTCTGGAAACGCCTACACCAAGTAATTTGAAACTTCTGCACCTCGTGACATCTCTCTGATAGGATCGACGACCCTCCCAAAGAAGAGCACGCTACAGTCGAGGCCTGTCGTTACAGACAGCGTCCTACGGGAGCAGCAGTGGCCGCAACGTCTTTACAGCTGCACCCAGTTCAACATCCAGAAGTGCGAAATAGACCTAAACTATCGAACAAAAGTTGTCCCTGGACGCCTCAGTCTGGCGGACGCGAATTCGTCGCGCACACGGGCGGCCCTAGCCTTCGATGACAATCTCTAACTGTCGTACAGAACATAGTCAAACGATTATGATGATGGTGACAGCGTACCTTGCTGTGAGGAGGCTTCTGGAGCCTCCTAACAGCAAGGTATCTAGGTGAGAAGGGAAGAGAAAAAAGCAACAGCAGGAAAGCCAGCCCTGTAGTGGGCAGGCACTACAATGGACCTCAAATGGGCCCTCTACAGGTCTGCCTTGCCGGAGGGTACAAATGCTATAATATTAGATAAATCAAACCAATTTACAGATACTAAGATTATGAGGCTACGAGTGCTCGGCAGCAATCCAGGGTTCGGGGCTGGTAGTGAGGCTGGCACTGCCGCCTAGGCGCTGGCGCACTATGGGTCAAATTTGTTGTTCTTCGGTTTTTCCCTTTTAAGAAAATAGGACTCGAATATGCTGTACAGAATGTTACTTGACAACTTAGGATGATTTAGGGAATATTCGTTGGGAATAGTGCGTGGATGTAGAGTGCTCCCGTAGTAAGTGGACGTGGGACTTAACGTAGTTGCAGCAGAGTACGCGCTGTTCACGAGTCCAGTGCGCGGGCAGAGGAGTCAATAACGGAGAGGTAGGGAGGAATTTGGCAGGAATTGGGGAAAACTAACGTCCAATGCATCAAAATAAGCCTGGAACTTCAACAGGAAACGCATACGGCACTGCGGGAACGGAAATAATACTGTAGACGCAGAAAAAAAACGTTCCCGAGCAGGTGACAGTGGTTGGGGCTGGATGAGACTGAAATGGAAACGCACGCCGAAAGAAGGACTAGTTCTGTTTATCACAAGAACTCCCGGCTCTCGCATCTAGTGGCTTTTGTCTTCTTGTTTTTCTGTACGGTTAGATATCCGACTGAACTGGGTACTGCACCTAATGCTGAGCCGGTACTCGTGATCTATATCAGCTGCTTCAAGTTACGACGCGGCATCCAGTCACATTCGACACAACAGGAGTTGACACTGCTTCATTCCAGCATCCTAAGACGAATTAACTAACGTAGATGCATTGTCTCCTTCCGTAGGGGTCGTACTGAGGAGCTGTTGTCCGCAACTGGCTGCAGTTCCGTTGTAGACGGCATTCCTCCACCTATATTGAAAGCGATGCTGCAGTCTCTGTGGAAAAGCATTTCATCATGGGGGGATCTACCAACAAACTTCCCTTATACCCTCGGATCCGCCATACCTTATGGATTTGAGCTACCTGGCGGATTCGTTCAATTTTCTGCGACCAGCACAAAGCAACAGACCAGCGCAGCTGCGGAAGCAACTGGTCGCCAGCATCCCATTCTGGATGCATTGCTTAATCCAGGCAACGCATCTCAGGTGTCTGTCTTTGCACTGAAACGTGCCAAACAGCAGTCACCACCGTTCAAAGGCAACGGCGCAGTGTCCCAGCACACTTTTGATCAGGCGAAAAACCACTTCGCAAAATGCAAGACACTTCTCCATCCTAACCTCCTGAAGGTACTTGCCACCTATGAAACCAGCAATGCGCTTTACATTGTTACCGAATGCTGTTTTTCCCTGGTACACGTTGTGCACCTAAGCCGACAGCAACAGCAGCAGCAAGACTTGGCTGCTAAGCGGCCCCCCTCGCTGCCACAGCAGCAGAAATGCGGTCCTCCCACAGCACCAATTAATGAAATGTCAGATTTCACTCGTAAAGCGGAGGCTGCAGCAGTTGCTGCCGCTGAAGTGGCCGCCAACACCTGTTGGAACTTTCTCGAGTTGGCGGAGAGCATCTCCTTTCTCCACGACCAGTGCAAACTGGTCCACGGCGAGGTTTCGCCCTTTTCCATATTCGTCACTCCGCATGGTGAGGAATGTGCAATCATGAAAATAAATGAGGGTCAGCAAAGCAGGGGGCTAGAGTATTTCAGCGACAGAAACCCACAGGGCGAGGCACCACCGTTAGATCACCACTGTGCGCGTAGCATCGAGAGAAGCACTCGCTTGAGATCTACGCAAGAAGCATAAGGACAATTGCCCCCTTGGTGGCCCAGTACTGCATTTCATCTGCAGGAAAATGGAAATTGAGCTCCTTTGTTTTGACGCGCGCTTTGGAGGATGTGCAGTGGCCGGGGTTCTACTCGTTACTGCTGTCAAGTGCAAGCGCAGTCCAGGGATGGGAACCACCAAGGCCCGCTGCAGGATCTCCACCAGACTATCTTGACAGGTTAGAACTGCACCTTGCGTGATGTGGGCATTTAGTGCAAAAGGGCATCTGCTACAAAACTCGGTGGTAGTGTGATCATGCAAACGGGGTGTCTCTTTTCAGATGGGGGCTTTGCTCCGTGTTTGCCTGGTGGCATGAGTGTCTTCGGGACCCTTATAGCTCCGGCCGGCCTCTACGGTCTAAGCGAAGTGATGCTATTTCCTGTGGTCTCTCAATTGGTCTTAGCGATGCAACGTTCCACAAGGCCATGAGCCAGTTGGCCCTTCCCTTGCAGCGATTGATGCGGAAGATTTTGGATTCGAGCGGAAGTGCTGCTCCGCTATCCAAGTTGATTGATGGAGGCGATCCATGCTTTACAGGCACGCTTTCTATGCTGTTCTCTCCGCAAACCTATGCAGATAGACCGGTTGCACGAGTGTAGTTTTTCGATTGACATCTGTGAGAAGCACACCCGGAAACTTTATGCTACTTTGCGTAGTGTTTCTCACATAATATCAGCACTTTGAGCTCCTTTGTCAGGCAGAAAGAGAAATATTGAGCATCCGTACGCATATCTTCTAGTGAACTTTATTTTGGCCCGACGTAAAGCACGCTGCGGCACTTTCTGTTTGTGTTGATGGGCACCGAACAGCCTTGAAGACGGCATAATAGTTTGGATGCCTGAATTATCTGTGGCAGGGGATGTCTGCTGCCAATTTTTGGCATTTATGCGAGCTTTTCCTGTCAAGAGTCATGTGGACAAGGAGAAATTTTTTGAGCAGCAACTTCCATCAGCCCTCCAGCAACAACAGATACCGTATGGCATGGCTATGCACTTACTACTTCCTGAGTTGGCGTTATTGCTCATGAACATCAGCGCTTCGGCGTATCACTGTAACATCCTCAAGTGCATCATGTCCATTGTAACGCCTTTGTCTACTCCGTCAGGAAGCCTGGTAAACCGCAGCAGTTGCTCAAGAGAGGAGGCGGCGGTGCCGTTACAACTGTTCTCGGAAGTGCTGACCCATGCTTTTGATAGCTCGGATAGGGCCATCCGGTAAGCGTGATTTTTCCTCTAGTATTTCAGGCGTCGACCTCCCCGATTTACTGCTTGCAGACCTTTGTACGTCTGGCGCTGCTCAGATTCGCCTTGCTTTCCCAGCTACCTGCAGTGCACAGTTTGCTACCTGACGAGTTTTTTGCTCGCACATGGTCGCCATTGACTCTCGGTCTCGAGGACTCCGCGCCTCCTATTAGGGCCTTCACCTCACGCATTCTGTCACTTTATGTTTCGCGTTTGCCGCGCGATGCGCCGCAGGTGAGTGTGGTCCTGGGAGCGGACAAACTCCGCAGGAGCCGCACGGCAGTATAAAAGTTGTTTTGCAAACTAGTGGCGTAGGGGACCAGAAAAAAGGATGACGGCGTAGCCGAGGTGTTTACCCGGTTTGCGTCCGTATACTTTATAGTCGTCAGAGAGCGCTCTATGGCATTGATGTTGTGCGAACGTTTGCTTCTTCTGTGTTCCTTGGCGCTGTAGACCTCTACTGCCTTTGCTCTGCTCGAGCAAAGGATGCGAGACGCTGCAAGTGTGGTTCGCCTTGAGGCTGTCGTCGCTGCGGCTGCGGCGGCAATGAGCATTAGGGAGAGTGCTACGCGTGGGTGTCCGCCGTTGTTAGTGGACATCCTGTCAGCATCCCTTCGAGATCCAGAAGAAAGTATCCGACTTGCTGGGTTGGAGGTAAAGCCTTTGCTGCGTTATTCAGTGCCGCCCGGCCTGCACTCCTTCTAATTATCGTGGGACTGAATATGTGGGCAGGCGTATTCCTGTTCTGTACACGTGCGGAATTCATTTGCGTTTCGAATCACCTCATGTCTTCCTGTGCGTCATGCAGGCGAGTGTCTATTGTGCGGATTCGCTGCCATTGCCAGGCGTGGTGACTTTGCTTACTGCCGCCTCATCTTGCTTTCTGTCTCCGTCAGCTGCAGTTGTCTCCTCGACCCCAGCATGCATCCATGCCCTAACAGTTGCAGCTAAAGCGAGAGCCGAAGAGCAAACACATCCAGTACTCCACAGAACAGAAGCAGGTGAACATCGGCCACATTTCTTACACTGAGCCTAGTCTGTTTTACGGTTGTGCACCCGATTTTGCTCACACGCCGATGACCTCTTGTGAGGCTGCGAGAGCTTGCTGATTTTGCAGGAGATCAGTCAAATCAACTGGACAAAGGCAAATGCAAGCCATCAGATGGGTGGCTGGCAACAATGAAGAGCCTGGGACTAACCATAGGTGGGTGCCGAAGCTGGTCGAGCCTAGCAGCACAAGGCATATCCCGGCGGACAGCAAGGGAGCTACTTTTTAATGAATTGACAGCGTGGGCTTTGGTTTGCATGGCCTACTTCGCAGGATTCAGCAAACAACAGCCCGATTCGGCAGAACTTCTCACGCATGGAAGCAGGAGGGGCAGCAGCCATATTGCATCTTTGGGAACGATTGGAGAGACTTCATCCACTGGAGTTGGCGGGCCTTCTCATCCTGCACAGCCTCCTCAGCCACCTCCAGCTCCTACTTCCAGTTCGCCCCGTAGCCGGTCAACTGACGACTTTAAAGATGCACGTGAACCCATAAATTCGTGGGGTGCGCAACGTGTCACGCCATTTACCGTGTATCGCATGAAGTTCATCTCGTGTTCAAGATTACTTCCATGATGTTTGTCCTGCCTGTAGTAGTCATTGCTCTAAGTCTATCCACTCATTTGAATTCTGCGAGCGGATGCCAGTTAGAGGTAGCTAGGGTTTAGCATAAGGGAGGACGAAAAACAGAATGAGAATTTGTCTTTCAGGTGACGACATGGAGATTCCAGCGGACGCGTGGGAAACACTCCCAGGCTTTGAAACACAGAAGCATTCGTCAAGCCCTACTTCTGGGAGCGGCGCTGGTTGGGCCACTGTGCCGCCACGGGAGGGTATTTTGAACAATTTTGGGGGCCACCTGGTACAGGATAGCACTGCAGAGGGCGAATCTCCGCGGCGTTGTACTGATGTTCAAGGTTCCGTCGTTAGGAGAGGCTCCAGTGGCAGTGTGCGCATCCAGACAGCAGGGCCGGCACCGCTAATGGCTGCCATTGGAGGAGGAGGCGGGACAAGATCGAGAGCAAAGAGGGGGCATTGCGTCCCAGACTCTGCATCGAACGTGGAGGCCTCCCTCTCAACAGATGACTTTTTCGCCTCTGTTGAGAGAGAGGCAGCACAGCGGAACCTGTAGCAGTGGTTTCGAAGGCTTCGAGGGCTATTCGCAGTGCAAAGGCAATTTGCCGGTACCGTGCCTCTGTACCACTGTTCTATTCGCAGTGATCCACACTGTTCACAACTGCTGCTCTTTGAAGGCCAAGTCGGCGGAACACCCACTCTAATAAGCGAATCCGGCCCCCAATAGGGAATCTGAGTAATTTTGAAGCTCTGTGGAGGCCTAGCATATGCCCAGCGCATTTTCTAGGAATCGAAAGATTCTGTATCGATTTTTTCTGTGTGAAGGACGGCCAGTCCGAGACACACCTGCGCTAAAGAACGAATCTTTTGGAAACGTGCGCTTGCTGTAGTTGCTCAGTTTGAATCCTCTGTTGCAGGTAGGGGAGTATTTCAATATTTACTGCCTTCAGCGCAGTGAGAGCTTGCCTCGCTGGCTTGTGCTGAGGAACGCATCTTTTTCCGACCGTAGATGGTTGCGAAAGAAACATCAGACAATTTTGCGTCACTTCATGGGTGTAGAAACGGTATTTGGCGTACTCACAGTGGTATCTTCTGAAGCTCGTCAACCTAGCGTTCCTCTTGTATCTGACCACGAGGCATCGGGGACCAAAAGGAAGCTGAGCGGGGGCACCGGCTAAATTTTGCATTTGCGTTGAGCATAGATGGTATGAAAGCAAGTTGTGGTTTGTCACAGGTCGCCCCCAGTCTCCAGTTGTCGGGTTTTTCAGGTTACCCGGTCGACGCCGAAAGGGCAGTGGAACTTCGATTCTATTGTGCGACTAGGCCCAAACCCTAGCCTGGACCAACACCCTGCTCCAGTCGACTTCCTAGCAATAATTAGTTGCTGCTTAGAGTGAGGCCGTTGCGAAGCATGAGGCTGTGGAGGCGCTGTAGCATTCACTGCGCGTCAACGCTCTACACCCTGCTCGGCTTCGACCTTGTTAACCGTTATACCAGGTAATAAAGTAGTGGGGGCAAGCTCTGGTTACCAGCAACTGCACTCCAACTATTGTATATACGTGGTAAGAGCAGAACCTAACTGTACCTCGCGCATGGCCTCGTTGTGCTCACTGTCTGTAGCTTCAAATCCTACTGTCCAAGTGGACTCAGATGCGTCGGCTGCTTCCTTCCGGAACAAGCAACTCGCATTTCCTCTCAAAAAGTCTCAGGGATCGGTAGCATCCTAGGTACGCCTAGTAGACGTTGATCGCTCTTGATATAGCAAAGGCTCGTACGACGATTCGCAAAACAGTTAAGTTCCCATGGCTTCAAGAACCACAATCATTTGGTTGCGCTTGTGAGATGTTGCACGAAGCGACACTTGACCTAATTTGCTGAGCTGAGTAACTGCGCATGCGCCGTTGCACTTTCTAGCCTTCCGACTGCTCTTCACGGCTTTCGAAGAAGCACACTTTGTCGGGTTGCAGCACGATGCATCGCTAGGGACGGTAACGCCGCCAGACTCACTAAAACCAGCGGACACTCCCGTGCCACTGTGCAAATGGCTTAGAAGTAAACTACCCTTAATTAATGCCCCTTTCCGCCGACGGCCGGGTGCGTAGCTGAGTCGTACTCCTCCCTTGCTTTCTATGCACCACCACTAAGAGACAATTGACCTGTAGAAGCCTTGGGCGGTGTCGCCATTACCAGGTGTATCGGCGCCATTGCCACAGCCGGTGCAGAGCAAATGTCTCAAATTCGTTGGAACTCCCAAGAAGGGTTACAGCAAGCATATCTGTCCCTCAACGCAACTGCCTGGCCGGGAAACAGTTATATGGGATTGCGATTCAGCTCGGCGTCTTGCTGGGAAGCAGAAACGCGCTACGCAGAACATTTATATGCACTCCGGCTCAAGCACATTGCTGCGAAGAAAGTTCTTGTTTACCCAGATTTCTTGTTATCCAGTAAACAGGCGACGGGTAGGCGGCATCAGTTCCTGATGCTGCTGTCACTTGCAGGCGTGACAGCACTTCTTCGAACGGAATAGATCTCAGCCCCTGCAGTCACTAATGGAGTCCACGACCAGGAAGCGAAGCTTCAGAGAGCCTAGAGCAACAGACTGGCCTGGCGTCCTACCTGCAACGGTGCCCAAAAGGACCACAAAGCCAGAGATGTTGGTTTGGATGATTGCAGGCGTATCAGCAGAGTGTCCTCCACTTAAATTGCTTTCGAAAGTCTGCATGCAAGTGCCTGACCTGCCCGATGCTTCTCTACTCACCTTTGTCCAGCGCTACGATTTCTTCCGTGTTGTTCTTCCTGGATTGCAATTTACTACTCGTAAAGTGCAAAAGCTTCACGAGCAACTGCCGCTTAAGGGCAGGTAGCACAAACTCGTAAGGCACTTGACTCAACGCACACGCACTAAACTCAACCCCCATCACTGGAAGTGTGGAAATATGGAAGCGGCGCCGAGGTGCAGAATAATGGCTAGCTGCGTGCTCATTTACTGATTATGCATCAGCGTGCTTATCACGTACTATTATGCATGCGTACTCGCCCCCTTCCCTCACATTTGGAGGAAGGTGCTCAGAATGTCTCGTTAGCTGCGCTTCGTCAACTCAACTTCTGGGCCAAAGCATTTAGGGGGATTTTTACCTTCCACCCAGCCGAGAGTCTTCTGAGGTCTGCTACTGAAATGCCAGTTGCTGGTAAGGTGAGCAGGAGGCAGCTTGCCCCAGGCAGCAGGACCTCGAGCAGCAACGCTTGCTGCAAGGCAACACCCCAGCCCCATTTTGATGCATGCAACAACACAGTAGACAATTCTTTCGCACATATTTGGCCGCCAGGAGCAAGCCTCCACCGAGAAGAAGTACGCGTACCTACTTTGAACAGGCAATGCTACATTGACTGAGGGCGAAGGCTCTCGTTACAGCCCAGACCAGTGATGAACAGCTTGGCGACATTCGGAGGCATAGAGATGACAAAAAAGGGAATGAGAAGGAAAGGCAGTACTGGCCCCTTGAAACCCAGAAGCTGTCTACACGCGAAAGAGCTACTATCGTGCGCCGTGCCCCCCAGTGCTGGAAGTCACGCACTACCGACGCTCTAATGAGGCGGAAACAAAGTGGAGGGTACATTAATGAATGTAAGCAGCGCATTAGTGTATCTAGACAAATACGCCTTCCTCGTAGGCATATAGAGATCAGGGCTCAACGGGTTGTGCCACCAGTTCAGCGCTAGAGCTGAAGATTGTGTTTTAACACACATTGCAGGAGCCCCAAGATCACTCCAGCACGATTCTGCCGCAATTTCAATTCCTTTTTATACGAACACTATTTCACGGCGAATACCTTTATGAAGGACACGGCCGGTAACTGCTGCTGCAGGTACCTCTGGAGTGTCATTGCTGACAAGGAAGAAGGCTGCAAGGCCTGACTCCTAGAAAATGAACATCTACTAGCAAACTTGGAACTTTCGGCGTGTATTCTGGAATTTTGTACTCATCCTGAGATGTTGTGTACCGTTGTGTCTGGGTTAGTCGGCGGTGCTTGAGGGCCCCACATGGCCTTGAGGCGCCCCTTTCGAGACAAGCGGCATGTTACGGTGGCACTCCCCCCCGCCTGATTGCAGAGCAAATGAAATGTTTTAGGGGCATTTGAGTTCTTGTGTTTTGAAGTGTTTGTGGAACAGCCAAAGTGCCCGGGTGACCGACGTCTTGCCTAGAGATACTCTTACCTCCTTCTATTAAGGGGGAGCTCCACGTCCACAGTTTTCCTGACACTGAGTTTCCCAATGCACTTTCTCAAAATCGAAAGCACACAGGAACGGTAGGGAGCATTGTGAGGCGCACAGGACGTTCTGCAGCTGACTCTTTTGATCCCCATACATGGACGCGCCCCGTACCTTCCAAGTGGTACCACGGAAAAGTGCGCTCCAGTACTTGTATCTCTACAGGACCCACCAGAGCTGTTTAGCTGGCCTTCTATGCGGGCTTCTGTGGTTGCTGGTGGTATTGTGCACCCTCAGAAACCCGCGGGAGAGCAATTCCGCTCACATGAGCAACAGGGCAAATGCGCTTTTGCGAAGATGCGCTTAGCGTGGGGGCTCTTTGCTGCCTTCGTCTGTCTAGGATCCACAGACGGATCATGCATGCGGACCCAAGTAGGCTAGATCCTGCAGCTTGTCACGCGTAAATATTTTCGTCGCCGCAAGCCCTGCTAGAACCTTCGACACCATGGTACTGTCTCATCTGTGCATTTATGCATAGGTTATTTTGAAGCCCAGTTCCTTGGCCCAGCTGCCGAAGTGCGAGGTGTGCTGAAGGGCTAGCACGTCCCCACCCCCGATGCCCTTTTTTCTTCCCAGCGTTAACATCTTCATTGAAGTGGGTGGCTCCGTTCATGCGGCAAGGTATCTCGTACGGACGCAGTGCCCGCTGTTGTGGCTGCAGGCGCTGCAAAGCCTGAGTCGTCATGTGCACGGAGAAGCTAGTAAGAAGGCCTTAGGTCTTCTGCGAAGTATTTTTCCGACTGGAAGGGCGCCGGAGAAAGATGGGGATACGCCAAGGGCAGCTCCCTTCGTGATAACCATTGGCCGTCCTCTCAAGCGCCCGGCCGTAAGAGATCTGCTAGGCTGTGATGCGAGCTCTTTGGACATGGAGCAGTGCGGCAGCCTTTCAGTGGATGCAGCTGAAAACAAAGGGACTACGAAGCTGCTACAAGGGACATCGGAGCAATCCTGGCTCCAACTGTGCACCGCAACAAGTGTGTTGTATACGTTTATTGCGCTTCTCGGAAACTTCAATTCTGTAGGAACAATTCAAGCATCTGCTGGCAGCAACCATAGTTGTCATTGAGTACGCACTTGTTTTCCTTAACGACGCCCGTTTGTGTCCTGTTCCCAGATGTTGGGCTGGAAAAGCTTCATTCGGGCGCCGTACTGCTGACTCTCGAATTACCATCTGCCGTTCATGACCAAGCAAACGACACGGTATTGGAAGCAAAGCAAGACACCGCATCAGCACGTTATACCCAGGACATGCTTGCCTCAGAAAAACGATCGGCTGAAAGTCCCGTGACAGACTTTCGTATAAGTGCAACCAGGGGTACAGCCCGTGATTCCGCTGAGGCCTTAGGATACCTTTCGGGGGGCAGATGCTCTTTGACCGAAGCGGCTATGATTCAAAGTGTCGCACTGACGCTTGTCGAGGCAGCCGACGTTCTGGTTATACCTCTTCTTGATGAGGGGGTTGTTTCCACATCGCAGTCACATAACTCTCGGGCAGGTCACGAATTTGGAGAGCTCCTCTGCATGGGGAGTACTTCCGGCAGAAAAGAGGGGAGTCCACCAATAACACTGGCCACGAGTCAGACCACAGACAAATCACTTCGGACGGAGCCCAAGCCTGTGAATGCTCAGGTTCGCCTCCCAGACGATGTTTTACAGCTATTACAGGCAATGCGGCAGCTGATTAACGAGGAGATTCTAGACAAGGGAGCCAACAGGAGCACAAGACAATCCCGCATTTACCCAACCACATCCGCCGGGCCATTATCCCGACATCGCCGACTGCCGCTCGTCATCATCGCCCTCGAGGTAATTCCCAAAAGTGGTCAATTCGAGTTGCACCCGCATTCAGGTTAATTGTCTCAATGTTTTGGTAGCATCTCGCGGTAAATTATTGGGGAAGCAGTCATTTGCTTAGCATGCCCAGCTCAAGAACTCAAGCCACTACTTATCCATAGGTGTAGCATTTATGGTTAACCTATAATTTCGCGTGCGAGCCCATTCAAAGACGTTTTCTGACTCTCCAGAAACAGTGAAACGGCACACGACTGGCTGAACGTGACGCTGCAGGGTCCGGTGACTAGCGCAAAGCTGGAAGCCCTTGGTGCGAAAGTTCGCACCCAACTTGGCAACGCTGAAGGCAAGCGTGTCCCATTCGAAGTAGTTACTGTGAAGGCGAGGCTTGGGACATAAGAGCGCCGCGGCTTATGTGGACTATTTTGTCTGAGAAGGGTGCGATGTCCTTGCCGCAGCTCGGGTAGCTGTGATCAACATGCAACCACCTGAAGGACGGAATGATGGTCGGGATAAAATGGGTCGTCTGGTACAAGGGATTGAGCCCCGAAATACATCAGTAAAGCAGATTGCCGGTACAGACCAAATGCATTGCTTCGGAACAAAACAGCAGCGGCAAATGCACACTATCCACTGTCTGAGGTTGCAGACTACCGGCTTCGGGAACCGACAGCACAGGGAATAATATGCGCGCGTCTTGCAAACGTAAATTGTGTGTGATTTGTGGTGTTGTTCTGGGAATTTATCTCCTCTACAGACGCCTTGGCGGATTTGCTTACCAGGCAGCATGCTTCTGGCCCTCCCAACACATTTGAGTTTGCTGCGCATGCGCTCTCCTCTAACGTGTGCACGGCGGCGTTTAGGCAGTCCTTAGCAGAAGCGCTGGTGCGGCTTCTCATTAGCTCGACAGCTCTTGATTAACAGGCCAGCAAGCGATGCACAGCAGTAGCACATGGAAAATCGTGGCTGTAGAATGTTGGTAGCAAAGGTTGTGTTTTGCAGTGTCCGTGTTTCTCGTTACTCAGAAGGGTCTCCGCCAGCTCCAACAACCGAATCCTCTGAAAACTTCCGGACAGTCATTTGGTTCAATAGCCCAAGTGATCCTTTTCAAGGCACTCACCCTTTACGACTACCAAACTCGGAGGTATCAGGTGTGCAACGACCCCACTCCAATGTACTTTTAAAAAAAAATAGGGATGCAGTGGAGAATGGTTGGAATGGTAGACCAGCTGCACAAGGTATTTGTGGTTATTTCAGCTCTCCCTGCACCGTAGAGCACTGCGCGAGGAACTGAAACGGTCTGTCGAGAAGGAAATTCGTACCATTTTCCTCAGGTGGGGTTTTTGTCATTCAGTTTGACGGCCAGGGAAGGAATAGCAGGTGGCTGCTTGCAACCACTTTGTGGTGTATGCATGATTAGAGACGATAGTGGCATCTACGGATGCACTGCTTACCTGGTGCGCTGCAGGGAAGCCCTACAAGTAGAAAGCAACGTCAGGCTTAGTCTCCGAGCAGAACTGGTAGCTGCACTACAGAGAGACTCTCGACGTTTTGAATCACTGGCTCCAGGAATCGTTGGGAAGGTAGGCTACACCTTTGTTTGCCAAACTGGCAATCTTTTGGGTACAAGACTTCTGCAGGTGCAGCTTTCCGAGCTCGTCTGATTTTAACTCAGAACCGATAGAAAGGTTTCCTGCGCTGTTGTTGCCTATGGTTTTCACAGGCTTTGATGACGCTGGATGAGCGATTGAGGAGACTAGTACCCGACACAGGTTGCTCTAGTGCTCACCGTTCCATAAAATCGTTGCCTTTCAGGCAAGCGATGCCTCCGGCATCAGTGGAGCAACCCGTTCTGGCGAATATGTGGGACTTGCCAGCTACAGCTGGCCGGAACAGCCAGCTGTGCCGCAGCTTGTACCATTCTCTGCTTGAAATCCGCTTTTTTCTTATTCAGAAGTCAGCCAGGGAGTTTCCCGCCATGGCTGCGGAGTTATCTGGGTCTGCCCTTGCCGGGTTGCTTCGTCAGCAGCATGTAGGTAGTATCAGGATACGTTGTGGCAATTCATGGACAAGTGGTTGGTGTTTGCAAACATTTGGGTGTTCTGCACTGTACGGAAGCCCATAAGCTACACCTGCATCAAAATGGTCGCCATCAGGGACAACGGCGGAACACCGTTGTCACAAGGAACGTTGACGATCATTTTCACACGATTGATTCGGTGGCGATAAATGAGTGATGCGTATTTTGCTGGGCGTCGTATGGTCTCCACAGGGTCGTCCGTGGCTAGGCATCTCTGTTCGACCGCTGCTATCCATAGCCAGTCTCCTCCGCTTGCGTGGAAACGGCAACCTGCAGGGCTACTCTCGCTACAGTGCAGGACCTGTTCAGTTTCTTTTCGGGTATGGCTACCATACTTCGAGCTTTGCGTCTGAGTGTGTTGGCCGGCAGAAGTGCAAATCCTATGTACGTCTTGACTGAGCGTCTTTTGTATGTGCGTTTTTCAGGTTTACAAACGATAGCGAAGGCCTGGAGAGCGGTCGACATGCCGCTTTCCGTCTACAGCCTAAAGTTCACTTTGAAGTAGAAGTAGATTGAGAAACACTAGCCTGAATTGTTGTGGCTTTTGCTTCACGAACTGCAGTGGTCCATTACCAATGTGAAAACAACTGCAAAGCTGGTTGACAGCTCACTGCATCCAGTCTGAGAAGTTGTGCGGCCAGGGTTTAAGTGTCCTTATGAGTGTAGAAAGATTCGCACTAGCTGAGATCATCTTGGCCTTGCTGCTGCTAGCAGAGAGCTCCAGACGATACTATGACTTTTTGGCGACAGCGATGACACGGAATTTCCTCGAAATCTCACCATACTGTTTTTCTAATTTATATGGAATCTCTGAACTTGTCATCATGCATTGGTTCTTTCTTATCTATGGTGTGTTCGTGACCTGGGCGCTTCCCCTGGGATCCTGCAGCCTCTCACCGTTACGGCTACCACTTGCCGGGAGGCCATAGGTTATGTCGGGAAGCACTGTCTAAAATATGGCAAGACGGAGGCGCCGAGTTATACGTTGCGGCTTCTGTGTAAGCTGTATACTGCATCATGACGATTCTGTATGGGTACATAAGAAGTAAAGTCCCCTCTTCAGCTTCATTGAGCGGTGTGGAGGGTTGCCTTTCCCACAGGAGTTAATCGCCATTCCTGGCCAAGTAGGGCCAGCGCACAAGTGAACTGATGCAGAATATTGTTTTGGTTCCAGCTGCTAGGATTATCACGACAAAGGGGCAGAAGGCCAACGCTGCTGTAGCTGCTCGCAGGCCTTACCATACAAGTTGCTAATCTTAGCGTTTCTTCTTTTACGAGCGTCAACTAATTCAACTACAGGTGTGGAGATTGAGTTGAAGAGCTCAGGATGTGATGGCCGACTTAAGTTCCAAATACAGTAAGCTTCAGTGCACAGCGACGCTCCTCACACAACCAACTGTGGAACTGAAAGTAAGATAGTGAAATGAAACACGGATGGTCAAACTTCACTTCTGAAACTGGAGATAAGGTCTCTGATTGCCTGCACGCCAGAAGACTGCTCGAGAGGTCTAGCAACGAAAGACTGTATAGTCAGTCTCCCCTAAAATATCGACTCCCCATGCACGACTACTACAATAATGACAAGAGGGAAACTAGCCTCACTGCGGGAGAATAAGGGGCAATGCCTCCACAAGTGGCGAAGTCTAGGTCCCCAGGCTGGAAAGGATCCGCCCAAACACCATGTATTTCTGTTACTCAAAAGATATATGTGCTGGAAAGCGAGAACCGTCCTTGCTCAAAATTGACTCCAACACCTCTTCCGTACACCTGCCTGCTAGGCAGGTGTACGTAAGAGCTGTTGCAACGAGCAGCTTCTTGGTGGGTCTACCTGCTGGGCGCAGATACACCCACCAAGAAGCTGCTCGTTGCCATTGCTGTGCCATTTACATCTGTAATTGCTCTCCTCCATATTTTTTATGCATGAAAATTCTGTTGCTTACTATCTATAGAGCTTCTTGTAACGTCTAGTACTCCCACTGGTACAGTTTCTCAGTGACTCCGCACCACACTGCCCGCAGGCGCATTTTAATCACATTTCCTCAGCTACGCAGAGAACACTCAAGCTGTTATGTTAGAAATGGTGCAGTTGCTAAAATATGCTTAACTGAATGTACCTGTGAACGCTTTCAGAGACGTTTCCAGATCACAAGGTCACCATTCAGCATTTGCTGCATCGTAATGCCACACGGTTCTTGCTGCGAATCATCCCTGCTGCATCGCTTGGAGTGTACTGCATTGAACCAGGACAGAAGCTTGCCTAAGGCAAATTCGGCAGTCATTTTAACAGCACAATTCGAAGTATGTGCAGCTCCCTCTGCTTTTCCCCGCCTCCCCCCGCCCTCCCCTGCCCCCCGTGTGTCTCGAGGACGAGCAACTGCTACCGACGGAAAAGCCTCATTAAGCGCTGCATTTTCACATATTATCTACGAAAACGACTGCCGAAAGCATCGAATTTCAGAGTTGTCCTAACTGAATGCTTGCACCGGGAAACTGGTGTTACAACTGTGGTCCGAAGCGGTCCACGGTGGACTCCCCGGACGTAAACAGATTGATCACTGGATTCCCAACGAGACTCGAATTGATAAGCTATCTAAAAGCTTCCAAAAGTTCAGTTGTGAACTTAAAACACCCAATTAAAACGGGGAACGCGTGCTAGCCACCTACCCTGCCTACGGGCAGCCTGCAGCCCTGTGCGCGGTCTGCTTTTGAGCTCGAGCCTCCAGGTATTGGAAGTGAAGCTTCTTCCTCCATTACTGTTTTGAGAGATTATTCCTCAAATTTCATTTTTATTATACCCAGGTATACTGTAACGTAACCACAGTATAGTCCAGTGTTATCGCACAATGGCTCGCGCTTTTTCGCTTATCGCTTTGGGCCTGCTTTTTTCCTTGCCTTCAACTCTGGCAATCAGGACAAAAGTACCAGGTTAGGCAACGACATAGGCTATTCCGTTCCTTTGAGTTTCGTTGGGGGGATGCGCTGCTTCAGGTCTCTGTGTGGAGCAGAATAAGTTACTCTACAGTGCCGTGCTTTTGGGAATCCTTTGCATTCCCACTGCTGGAGGTTTGATTGGCGGGACTCCCGCTCTGCTGCACCAGTCAAGCCTCCCGTGGGGTTCAAGGATTCTTTGAAGAGTAAACTTGTGTTGCATGCGCCAGCTTGGCTGCTGGAATCGCTAGGGGGGGGGGGGGGGGGGGGGGTG
>NW_013550436.1:9547-44871 GCF_000499425.1 Eimeria acervulina | reverse complement strand
GGTGGGGGGGGGGGGGGGGGGGGGGGGCAGGGTTTTGGGAAGGGTTGGGTGGCTTTGCTGAATGTTAGTGCTTCATTGCTTTTGCTCCATTTTTGTTCCTCAGGGGATGAACCATCCTCCTCTGACAACGCGCTTGCCGCCGGCAGTTCGACAAAGGGCCACACCGGTGAGTGATTTTGCATTTCTTGTGGGGCGACTGCAGTAGCATATAGTGTTTGGCCCATCCGAAATCTGCGCCAGATTCGGTTTGGTCTTGCCCTCTTTTCTCCTCAGGTTTAGGCGGATATGCTGAAGCAAAATGTGGTAGATTAACTGTTCGCGGTGGTCTCAAGGTGGGCGAATCTGTGAAGATTACTGCCAATGGATGGGGAAAGAGTGATGTTGACTTTGTTGCTGAGATAGTCACTGATAATTCCCGGGGCATGATTCAGATGAGAGAATCGCCTCCTGGAGAGGGCCCTGGTTTAGCTGGAGGGTCAGGGGGGGACGGTACTGCAGGGAGCGCAACCGATGAAAATGGTAGCATGAAGGAACAACCGTCCATTTCGATTGTTGGTGTTCGCATCCCTGGTTCCGAAAATGGAGATGGAGAGTCAGATAAAGCGGCTGTGTTGCTCTACCAAGAAGGTGAAACGGCTCCAAAGGAAGTTCCCTTGGATACTCCAGCTGGGCCGACAAAGGCGTTCATGATTTTTTTTGGACAGACTACACCAACAGAAATGACTGTGCGAGTTTTGACTTGGACTCCAGAGTACGTTGGCACACCAGGCAACTGGTTTTGGTAGCTGCTTTGGTAATCGTAAGTTGGCCTACCCTGTTCATATTGTTGTTACATCTCCTATTTTTCTTGCTTCTGCTTGCCGAGCCTGAGAAGATCTGTTAGGTCCAGGCGGTTTCTCGGCTGTATGCGAGTTGTATGCGCAGGGGAAGCGGAGGCGACGGTTCGTGGCACGAGGCTTTAGTGGTTGTTGGTGCTGGGGTCACCCATCGCGACGTTATGGTCGTCGTAAGCGACTGCAGTCCTCATACCCTTAGAGTTTATGGGTCAGCATCTGCGGACTTAGTGACGGCCAGTGACGAGACGTGCCAAGCAGCAGAACCTCAGTTAGTGGCTTTGACTTCACCCCAGCATGGATCCTCCACAGTTCCCGAGGTGTCGACCGAAACATCCGCCAGCTCATAGAAATAGAAGATTGGATAAAGCGGATGAGCGGTGTCAGTGACTTCAAGTCCGTGGGTGATACGGAGGCGTTGGTACTGAACCTGGGGAATAAGTGTAGCGATCATCTGGCAACTTCGTTGGAGACTGGCGGGAAACGTTCACAAACCAAGCAGAACATTTTGCACGAAGCACTTTCTGCGGCCTTCTTAGTACCTTTGAATGCCCTTTTTGGATCGGCTGCGCAAAGCAGCGCCTCGGGCACACACCCACAGACCAGAACACTTGCACGCACGCATACATATACGCACATTAACGTGACCACGTGGCATCGCTGTTGTGGGGAGGCAAGGTTCTCGCAGCAGTGAATGCGTGTTTGGCTCTGCCAGCGTATTGGTGGGCAGCGAAGGAAGCTGTCATTTGGTCGGTCAACTTCATGAAAGGCTGTCCTCAAGATGAGCATGCGATTGCACAAAGAAGTGGTTCTGACCCTTTAGCCAGCATGCATTGCGATTGGTTGCACTGCCCCGTTGTTTTTGTGGAAACTGATGCTTAACATATCTGATTCGAAAGGACCAGCAGCCACGTGTGGCACATACGTTAGTAGTACGTACGCTTAACCCAGGAGTTCACGTTGACCGCCTAGCTACAGAGGCAGAGCAGGGTATATTTGCACGCGAGGGATGATTGGCTATAGGTCTGCGCTTCCGGTGCCACTTGCGCTTTTCGTCCACCGCGTGTTTGGCCTTACGGGTCGTTAGCTTGTTAGGTTGCCATTCATTGGCACCTGCTAGTTCATTGCCGTTTGTTCTAGACCCAGGATCAGAATTCAGAAGTTTCGGAATGAGCCTTGCAAACAGAGACTCCACCCTCCACAGGGTTGCTCGCCTTCTACTCTAGGAGCTAATACTCGCCAGGCCGTCCTATCGGTACTTACGGATTATCGGAGCGCTAGCTTTAAGAGCACATCATCATATTCTGTCCAAAATTGGAGTGAACACATCGCACAATGTGCAACGCAACACTAGCATTGCGGAGTGCGGGAGCGCTACAGTGCAAATCCACAACAGCATGTTCTTGAGCTGCATTCACTACACACTGGAACAGGCTTAATCCAAATTTCGTTCTTTAAGGACGCGACGCATGCTGGTGCATCGTGTCCACTGTGTGTAGAAGGGAAGACCGCTGGAAGCTTCGATCTCCCATCCCGACGGGGTTCTCCCCACGTGCGTCTCAGCGCGCGTCGCGGGGCAAGAAATGTTTTGGTAGAGTACCCTATGGAGTCTTACGTGTCATTTTAAATCTACACATATATTGTTGCATTATTTTGTGAGACAAATCTTCAAGAAATGGGATTCAGTCGGCTGGCGCTACCTTCCCCCTATCGTGCTTCCGTAGCAGGGCTTGCCTAGCACCCCATCACCTGTGAGACAGCTTCCACGAGCTGAGCCACCAGAGCAGTTGCTTCTGCGAAGTGATGCTCGCACTTTGTTTTCGTGAGCGTACTTGATACATAGCGGTGTGTGGCTTGGCAAAAGGGGTAGTTCCCGCGGGAGTCCTGTTGGTTTCTTCCTTTCCCTTACCTTCCGGTTCCCCAGACACTGGGCTGGCTTGGACTTGCTTTTATGGGTTTTACAGGTGTCTGCACGACATTCAAGCCTATTGAGGGTTTTAATACTGAATTCTTGGGCGTGGGCAGTTTATTCAAGCTATTTTCGCCCTACGAGTACATCGGAGCAGCGCCATTGTGTCTCGACGCCTCTGTGGTCTTTCCTTGGTCACTTTGCAATTTAATGACTTCTGGAAGCCTGTTTGTGAGGCGTTTTCATTTCCGCTAGGAAAGTCAGATTATGCGTGTGTGCAGCCACTTTTTCGAGCAAGGCGCTTTCTCTATTGAAGTCTAATAATCCCCCCCTCCGGTCTTCCTTGCTCGAGTCGTCCAGTGGTCCGTTGGTGCGGGTCAGAGTGTAAGCTGAATTTATAGTTGAGCATTTACTTTCACCAAAAAGTTTAATTTGCAGCACTAGTTCTGTACGGTTTGGGTGAAGTAGAACCTCCTCCTCTTTTCCTTTGGTCAGAGCGGTCGCTTCTGCTCCTCTGCTTCGTCTGTTAACCCGGTGCTGAACTCCTTGAGAACCAGGCTAGTCTGTGGGCCTAATTGGCCATCGAGATACACATAGTGGGAGTTGCGGCTTTGGAGCGGTGCAAGTACTGACCTTTCGTCGAGGAGCGACGACGTGCTCTCGGGGACTACCCGACTGGCTGTAAGAGCGGTGTTTGGCGGGCCTTCTTGCTTGATCAGCGCGAGCTCGCGGTTGACTTCCAGTGTTGGCAGCAGTGGGGATTCTCGCTGCTTTTCCAGTCCCCATAGCTATTGCCGAGAAGGGAGGGAGACGTGGGAAGTTGCTGTTTCGTATTCCCCACTCCCAGAATTTGGAGTCTTCCCTCCAGGAGGAAGGTGGGGCGGTCGACAAGGAGGGTCAGGGAGGAGCAAGTGAAGCAGACTAACGAAGTTTGTAGGTGGTGGCGCAAGATTCCGATTTAACGGCAGTTCGTCGTGTCGTCCTGGGCTAGGAGATGGCCGAGGGCCGCCAGGAAAGTTCTGAAAGTACATTTGGTAAGGGTGGTTTCTATGTGCAGATGTTTTCTTCAGATACGTCACTTTTGAGGTGGCCTATGGTGGATGAAGTGCACTTGTCGGCAGCAGCACCACTCCGAAGCGGTGGTGAAGTGGATGCCCAACCGGAAGAACGGCAGGATGTACATGCAGCAGATTTCGCGGCAGGCGGTGGTCTGGAGACAGCAAACCGACATAATACGTTGCAGCAGGGCCTCGAGGGGAAGGTTTTGTCAAGTCGTGGTGGAGCCGCTGAGAGCTTAGGACAAGGGTGCACCACAACTGAATGTAAGCAGGAGATTCGAGTGACGTCGCGGAACAGCAGGAAGTGCCCCGCCGGAGGAGCGACGAAGAATCCGATTGGGCTGGACGTACCGAGACGGTGTGAGGCGCTGCGGGTAGGCGAGCTATCGACTGACTTGCGTGTTACGGTGTGCGTGCTGGTTGTCCTGCAATGGACGGGGTGCTCGGTAATGTTTGTTGGGTGCAGGTGGCATCGTCAGGAGGGATAGGATTTCCTGCCGAACACAGCAAGATCCTACAGGGTTTTGGGGAAGATTTGCTGCACGACAGTAAGTCGATAGATCCAGGGAGGGTTGGGGTTCAAGGAGAGCTATGGAGATCTGACCCGGACACCTTAGAGTCGAGCTGCTCACCTGAACGGGCTCAGGTGGCTGGCTATTCAGTGTCGCGACAACGATCCCCAGAAACCAGCGGCAGTTATAGCCAGCAAGCGGTTGAACCCTTGGGAGACGAACAGAAGTCGTGGCACATGAAGTTTCCGGGGGAGCACGAACTGTACCATGGGCCAGCATGGCGCAGTGCAGAGGAGGGAACGCTCACAGCAGATGTGCTGCCGTCGAGAGAGGATTTGGTTCGGCGGTTGCTTCCAGGACTGCCACACAACTGCGCTGCCTTGCTCATGAAGAGCTCTATTGAAAGCTTGTACGACGATTCCATGGCTGCTGTCAGTTCTTCCCACGCAGGTGTAGAGAGGCATCCAGAGGGAGGAGACAGTTGCACAACGAGTGCTGTCCCTGGAAGGCCTTGCAAGGAGGTGGGCACAGACATGCGAGCGTGCACTCCCAGCAAATGCCCGGGAGCAGCGGCCGGCAGCAAGGATAACGGGCTGGGAGCAGGGTCTTTCCATGGGGTTGCGGAGACTGGTGTGAAGATGGCGGAGGCTAACGAAGACCCATTCGTTCAGCGTAGCTTAGCGCAGGGTGACTGCGGTTTTGAGGAGACTCGCCGGAAGGCTTTGGAAGCTGCGGAGCAGAGGCCTTTGACGGCGGAGAGAATGGGGGATGGGGGAAATCAGTCAGAGGCCGTAGTGTACGTCGTGCGAGAGGAATGGGAGGCGTTTACGCTTTACTACTGTTCTCACACTGGAGTTGTACGGGCAGTTGCTTCGGAAGTCAGCCGGGTTACAGCTCGGAATAACCCACCAGACCTGTGTAGAGGTTTGCCAACGATGGCAGTAGGAGGTGCTGGCTGCCAGCAGTGCCGGAAACAGCACAGCCGGCAATGCAGCGGTTGGTGGAGGTCCCGCTATGTGTTATTGCGTGTGACTGTCACCCTTGCGGATAGGTCTTCCGGTGGCTCCACTTTGCAGGGTGGTGGTCCAGCCACGTGCTGCGAAAATGGAGGGGGTGTTGGAGAGGGTGGAGCATCCGGCATGGACAGTTGGCCCGACGGCAGGTTTGATCAGAAGAAGAGTGGTACGAAGCTACAAGGGGGAAAGCAGCCGTCATTTGCTTCGCAGCTGTTGCCTTGCACATCTCAGAAGCTAGGCTTTCGCACCCACCTCGAAGAATCTTCGGTGCGAGGCAGGTCGGAAACCTCCAATACACAGCCAGGCGCTCAGTGGAGTCAAAAAGCAGCCCTTCTGCAACATAGCCAAACCAGAACGCCTATACTTCTTGAACAACCAGGGGATCCATGCACAAGCCGCGGCAGTAGTGAGCTCCCTGGCACAAATTGCATCCATGCCGGGCCATTCAAGTCCCTTCGCCTCGCCAAACACCTAAGTATACCGCCGACCTATATCAACGAAGGTGCGCCTTTTGAGCCGGGGGAATTTGCATTGGAGCCCTTCGGGCCTTCGTATGGAGCAACAAATCATGCGCCTCCCTTGGCGGTGGGTGGAAATAAAGCTGAAGTGCGGGGGAATGAGGCTGAAATAGACGGAGGTAATCACCAAACAGAGGTTACATTGGCCGCCTTTTTAAAGGAGCGTCCTGTCGGGAGGGTTTCGAAAGAAGAGCCGGCGCCATCGGTGGCTTGCAGAACTAGTGGGGTAAGTGCGTCTATGAAGTCAAGCATTGCTGTTGATTTCGGTCATGAGACCGGAGTTGACACGTGGGCGGCTAACGAAAGACGTAGCAGACTTGCTTCGCTTTTGTCGTCGCCTTGTGATAGCTTTGAGGGCTTCGTGTCGAGTGGGCCTCGGGATGGGACGCTTGTTGAGGAGGAGTTGTCCAGCAACGGCAATTCAACCGACTGCCCTCCTACACTGCCCTACCTTTGGGCTCCCACCGGAGGGCTGAACTCTCATGAAGTGCCAGACAGCAACATTCCCTCATGTGGACCGTCCCAGCAACAGCTTCGAGTGCATGGGGAGACGAAGTTCAGAGAGCGAGGCTGGCAGTACGCAGGGACCCACAGAATTAGGCGCAGGGGCTTGCGGCGGACTTTCAAGTCCCAGACATCTTCGTGCATCGATTCAGCAGGAGGGGTGAGGAGAGCCTTGGCACAGTGCTACGCTATATGTGCTAGCACCATTGGGGTGGATGCTGTTGCTGAGGCGCAGAACAGCTATTTGGGGTTGTGCGTGGAGGAGCGCGAGCTGGCTGCGGTGTTTCTTGATTTCGTGGCACTTGTGGCCCCGGGTGCAATTAATCCTTATTGCGAAGTCAGCGGCACACGCTGTGGGAGGAAAACACACGGGACAGAGTCCGTTGGTGGCATTAGGCAAGCAGTTTATGACCATGCAAGAGGCAAACGGAAGCAGGTACGCAAGTCGCAGTCGTCCCTTTCCCTACGCTAGGGCAGTGTCACAGTCGCTAGTTTCCCCTTAGGCTTGAGCACTTGTTTTGGTGGGGGACTAGGCCTGCATTGTTATGCCAGAGGCATCCCATTCCGCTTCTGAGGCTGTTGTGCAGAACCTGGGCCGCGCGCAAGGTGTTGAGATGGGTTTTTTTCCTGCAAGGAGAGCAAAGACCGAGGGATCCGAAGATGCAGCCTGCGCTGCTCACTTGGCATGCAGGAGGTGGGGTGGAGATTCGGCACACTGCGTGGGCTAGGGATTGGAATTTGCGGTTTGAGGGGTGCTATTTAAGCGGTGTCATTTACCTGACAGCGGTAAATACTGACCATTTCATCTTGAGGGCTACCATGTGCTTGCTTGCTCCTCGTTTCGCTAACAAGTAGTGTTGGCGCAGAGGCCCATTCGAAGAATGGCATCTGAAGGCACATCTCCTCCTTGAGCGCGTCTCAGTGGACGGAGGCTTCCCTGTTTGGACAATGTGTACCTGGTGAGGGGGCGATTGGGTGACCTTCTTCCGCTGTAGTATACAGGGGAAAGATGTTCCACCCGGCCAGAATCTTTGTGTTATACCACCTAGCAAACCTTTTCCTTTAAGTGAACGAAGAGGTCGAGGTGGGGATTTTGCCTCCAAGTATAATTTCAACGGGTTATAGAAACCATAGCGGAGTCGACGAAGAACCCATGGGACTTGAGGGGTTTCGCAGTGTATATTAACGCAGTCAGGGGCGCACTGACGAGAGGATTCTTGAATTAACGAATATATGCCGTGAGGCGTCAACTTTGCCTCCAGCTTTGTGCATGCAGACTTTCAACTTTTTTCGAGGTTTCTCCTCACCAGGGCCCATTTTAAGGATTTTGCGGAGTTTCTTTTCCTGACAGCATTTGGTAGTTTATGGTAACGGCTACTATGATGTTGGTGAGGAGGTTCAGGAGCCAGTCTGCTAGGGGTTGTTGTAGTTCAGATACGCAGTGGTCGTGGAGAGTTCCTGATAAGCATGTGCTGTTCTGCTAGTGATTGCAAACGTGAGACCAGGAGTCCGTACCCTTTGCTTCACGAAAGAGATGACACGTACGCAGGCTTGCTTGCTTAACAGGAACTAGTTGAAATGGCTTTTTTGCAGTATCGTGTAGCCACCTGATGTAGCTGTGTAGCTGTGCTGTTTTGGCAAACTGCTAGCGGCAGAGGGACGCAGCCGGACGTTATCTACGCGTCGGAGAGGTCATCGACGTGCTGGAGCACGCAAAAGTACGGGGCAGACCGTCTTGACAGACACGTACAGTATCGCTTCTAGGCAAAGTACCTAACCATGTTCGGGCAACGCCTCCTCACAGGAGGAGGCGTTGCCCGAACATGGTTAGGTAGGCACGCCGTCACACATCCACAGTGGAGTGCGCTGGTTTGATTGCTCAGGCAAGCAGTGATGCCTTAGCGCATTCGAACAGCAGCGTATGAAGTATGCTGGCGGATTATTTTTAAACGTATGCTTGGTATGACTGTCGAAGGTTAGTGTGGCATTTTAGGTGCTGGGATGACAGCCAATGAACCCCGTTGAGCGTACTGCTACGGCGTTATGAAGGTCTTACCTGGTTATAGGGCCCACGTGATAACAAGCAGAGGACCGTAGTCAATTGTACATATCTGCACGACTACTGGCACTGGCCGGATTGCCCGTTTATTAGAGTAGGGCTATTCATAGCAGCAAATTGGTGTTACAGAGGCGTTCATGGCAGTCTGAGGAAAGGATGGAAGCGGGGGTTTTTGCAGCGATGGATTAGTGGCGTAGAGAATTCTGCACACACTGTTCCTGTAGGGATAGGCCTCTTGTTTGACACTACACAGCAGGGTTCAATGGAACTTGCACTGGCCACAGACGACCATTACGGGGATCCGTCTTTGGTGGTGTGGGGTGATCGCAGTCGCAGTAGGCTGAGGAGGGGAAGCAGCTAACGTCAGAAGGCTAGGATGGGGTGCGTCAGCCTTTTTCAACCCCAGTGAGCCTAGCCTCTCTCACAGTCTACAAAGCCAGGGCCTTCTCCCTGTAGAGGTGCGGGGAATTGCCTTTGTTGGAATGCAAGTACACTGGGGAAATACATGGCCGGTGGGAAGGCCGCTGCAGGTTCATCACTTCCCTTGGGTGTATGTATGAGTAAGGGGCCAATGCAGGATGCATTCACTTATAGATTGCCATATTTGTGGTTTCTAAAGGAGCCCAGCATTGCGTACAGTGCAGTTTCTTTTCGCTGCTGAAAGTAAGTAGAGTCGGATTCTGTAGTCTTTCTAATGTGCTTGGGATACGTTGCCCGTGCGTTGTTTAAGAAGACTACCACACAAAAATCGGGCACTGCTTTGCCACCACGGAGCTGGTGCTTGTACATTCGATGCGTCACAGTGAGTGGACCAGCGAGCATCAACGCTTCTCTCGTCGGTGACCAGTAGATCGAACTCCGTGTAGTTTAGCCAGTGGCACATCGGAAAGGCTCAGGGACCTCTTTAGAAAACATGACTATTGGCACAGATGGAACTGCTAGAGGATGCCGAAGCTTCAAGACTGCAGCTTTGATGGTTACCCGCGTTCTTCTCTGCACAGGATCTAAGCCAGGTGGCGTGAGACGCATTTGTGTGACTTCGCGGTAGCAGCAGGAGAAATATATATTCTTGCTAACTTTGAATTTGACCTGTTTTCAGGCACTCCCTTGACGGAAACTACTGATTTCAGCAACCAACGAATTCGACGTTCTGCACATTTGCTTTATCTCGACAGTCAATTTGCTGACTAGCGCATTTTGGGAGGAAGGATCTCCAGCTCCAGATTTCTTTGGCAAAATGGACTTGGTCCACAAAATGCGCTCTGCTTACTCCTTGCAGTAGCCCTGGTGGCTGTAGCCCTTGCTGGTAACTACATTATCTACGGCAGTCTACCCTGCCCGCACTGCAGCGACGAGGCGCGTCCACTACGAGCTGCTCACACTGCACAACGCATTGCAGAAGTTTGCAGAGGATTGATTTATCGCTCCAATTTTCCCAAACCTCTTACTAAAACGTCCATTTGGTGTGTGGGAGTGCAATATTCTCGGTTCTACTGCGCATTCCAACAAAAGGACTGTTCAGCAGTGCGCCTTGCGAATGGGTTCCATCTGCGAGAATCACTTATTGTAGTAGGCCTTGCTTGCTTCACTTCTAAAGGGATGAATGTACTGAGTCAAAACACCGTGGTAGCCCTTTCAACAATGAAAGACAACAATTAGCTGCAGATGCGGCGCAGACCGGACTGCACCGGATCTCAGGCAAGCCTTTCTCACATTCCCTAACTGAGGGCACCGTTTGCAGTGGACTCTTTTCCATAGGTCTGTAAACTTGCGGTCGTCTCCCATCGTTCTTGGCACGGTGCGTTTGTGAGATGCTGTGCGCGTGGCACCAAACAGGACAAAACCGACAAAACAAGCAGGTGAAGCAGATGATGTAGGAAGGATCCTTGATAGGAGTTTCAGCCATATTCTGACCGATGCTTGCTCCCCATAACCACAATCGCCGCTAAATAAACGGAGAAGCTGGGAGGAAACCTGCTTTTTAACTGAGCTGTAGACATGTTGGAGTTTCGAATTTGCGAATAGGAGAAAGCTTGCGGGACTCGTAACGATCTAGGCGTAGCTCACGCTCCCTGTGAGCAGGTGGACAATCCGGCGCGTAGGCCGGGTTACATGGTGAAAGCACCATATACGAGTCTTTGAAGTCGAGGAATTCAACAGCAATGGAACTGCAAAACCCATACAGTTGCCGATGCCTGCGACTGATAATTTCTAGATAATTTCTAGGATGTGAACGATAGGCAGCCTGCGCTGCACGTGCTTGAACAGTCTGCATCCGTAAAGAATGAAATTCCCGTTATCGGTGAATTGCCCTCAAGTGCGCCATTATTTGGCAGTTGTGCCGTCACCAAATTCTCCTCTGCTTCTGTTGCATTGGTTAGGCTACCGATTTTACAGCAGAACGAAACACCGGGCAAATAACCCAGCCCGTATGAAGAAATGGAATGACTGCGCACGCTTTTGCCTTTCACAGGCAGCAACGCTACAACACCAGCTCGTTCTATGCAGCGGAACGGGGATCTAATGTAATGCAGTTTTCTTTCCGAGCTGAATCAGCAAGCTGAGCTGTCATGGTTGCAATAATCCTACCTCGTAGAAAGGCAGGAACAAAACGAAATGCATGCGCTCGCCAAGGAAAGAACGAGGTATTTGGCTGCCTAGGCTTTGAGCGGCAGGCAAGTGAAAGAGAACAAGATAGTCCTAGTTGACGCCAGCGTAGAAAACCTGTAAACATCACTAAGACCGTAAATTTCGCTTCACAAAGACGCATACGGAGATGATGCAGCGAGTTTGTACCCTCTTCACAAATTGCAAGAACAATCCGTCCGCCAAGCCACGACAAAGAAGAAGAAGAATCAAGGAGACTGATATCACTATGTAAAACATCGGTGTAGTGTGACACTCTGGGCACTGGTGTACAGGTTGTGCTGCTACACTGTTCAAGGGAGCATGCAAGTGCTAAGCCGGACTTTCTAGGTCGGTGGGCGAACAGGGTTGGCTGTCTAGCAAACTGCCAGCATCGAGACCATCAGTTATGGCCACCAGATCTGAAGCTTCCGCAGAGGCGAGATCGGACCAAGGGATTCATGGAGAGGCACACGTTCTTGTGGCAACACCAAAGGCACTGGTTGCAACCTTAACAGTAATGACAAGATTGCAGCGCTCGGTAGCGAGAAGGGCAGGCCAAAGCCCGCGCAAAACCGCTGATACTTCAATAAGAGTGTGCCGCAGGAGATGCTGCCTCTTTTGGTATGCTCCAACTTGTTTTTAGGGGAAGCGCTCCAGTTCCTCAACAACTGGAATCTCAAAGCTTTTAAATGCATTTAGCCCATTGGCGGTCAATGTATTGAGCGCATGCCACATTTCGAAAATACAGCAGCAGGTTCCCACGGAAAAGGTATAATGCAGGCGAAGACTTACGAAACACAAATGAGAATCCCAGTAGTGCATAGAAACTGAATGCACCTGCCTCAGTGTGCCTCCCCACAAGGCTTTGTTTGTTTACAAGTTCCCGCAACCTTCGACGGTTTTCATTTACCAAACTGCTCATTCCTTCTCTTTCCTGGGTGAGGTCTCGACAATGATGCCCAGGAAGAAAACTTGTGGCACCCTCTGTTACATGCGCCGCCGGGAGATAAATACTAGACGTCGAATGTAGGGAAGGTCTAACGTACTGGAAAGTGTGAACTTGGTCACCTCTGCGGCGAGGCAATGTATCTAGGTTTGAACGGGCGTGAGTGGCCGTCTAGGAGGTTCAGCGCTATTCTAAATGGTGAATGAGGCATATCTAAGTTAAACCACTGTTCAGACTCAAAGTACAAACAACCACTGCAACATGGTTAATTCTAAAGGGGGCACACAGATGTAATTGGTGTTGTGTACTGCTTTGCGAAGTTTCTTCATTCTTCACGAAGCTCTAAATGTGCCAATGCCCAAAAATGCGCGTAGGAGCTTTGCCTGCTGAACGAGAACGGTACCTTTCAGTGTGAAGCTTGGAACTACACATAATGCAAGTCTGGATTATAAAGAAGAGAAATATCGCAAGGAGGTTAGCCACAGAGTGTACACTGTCTAATGCTCCGGGGACGGAGAGCTGATTTGTTTCCACCGTCTAAACGCTACTGTCCATCAGCCAGATAGTAGTATACCTGCGAGTGGTCTTTAGGAGGGCGCTGGACCTTCGTCGATTATTAAATCTTCACTTTAGAAAAGTGTCTAATCAGGAGGGGAAGTAGGTCTCTACTCATTTGGCTACAAAATTCCCCGATACGATGCCATGCTTGCACTTTGTGTATAACCACTTGAGTCAATGTAAGATATTTTCGCAAGCGGCTGCTTCATGAACTTTCTCGATTTCACCCTGAAAACCACGCCCGCATTGTAAGCGCACTGGTCCTCATGGTCCATAAGTTCCTTCAAATTGAATCTATTTCCACGCAGATCCAGAACTTCCATGTTCTGCTAACCTGATGCCGAACAAACTGTTCACCACGTTCTGCACCAACCACCGCTCACTGTATTGCATTTACCCTCCCCGATGTAGGAAGGGGAACCGCTGTAGCAGAAGCATGACACAAGAAACACATCGCATCTTAAATATAGGTACTTGTGTATGGTTAGGGGTCAGAAGCAGGTTTAGGTGCCATTTCCCGCATCAGCATATCTTTTGTAAGAACCTGCGTCAGTCACCCCAGAGGAACAAACTAGACAAATTTGGGTGGGTGAATGTCCGATGGGCCGAGCAAACAAATGAGTTAATTTTTCTAAAATGTTTTTGTTTTTTAGTTCAAGTGTGTCATTAGCTTGGTGACGCCTTGGGTATCTCAACATGGGCCGGATTTCGGGACACTCGACTGCGCTTCTACATTGCAACGGGGTCAGACAGGCATTTGAGCAGGAGGTCATATCTAGACCTGCCAGTCTGCTTACTTTTGCTTCTTTCTTAAAATTCAATATGGTTTATTTTAATAAATTTTAAGAATATTGTGTATTGCTTTTCTAGAGCTGAGACGGCATCACCCCGAGCTCCGTCCAGTGGTCCTTGCGCAGCGTGTATCATCCTCCTTCATCAGCCTGTGTAAATCTTTCCAGTAGCATGTCAAAAGAAGCAAACAGCTTCTGTCTTGTGGAGTTATGTAACTTCTGCGTGTTGCTGTTCTGGGCCCTCACAAATCGCAGCTGCTCACTCAGTAGCTCGCTTGGGTTTGGCGGGGCGCCGGCCATCTGCAATTCCATATCCGAGGGCGTCATTTGGCACACAGCGTTTAAGCACATTTTATAAGCCAGGCATTAGCAACGGAACGTGAAAGCATTCTTTGCTCGCTACCAAGACGGTGCGACTCCCCCCAGGATGTCCCCGCGCATTTTTCCATTCGACTGTTCAGCAATGCCAACTTGCCTTCTCATCTTGTTGATATTTTTGCAGCCCTTCCTAGGCCTGTGTCAATCGAAGGGGCCTACCACCCACACATACGCTTCCGTAGCCCACTCAGAGGCTGAGGTCAACGCCGGCGCAGACGCAGGCAGCGCCAGCAAGGATTCTTCTGTGGGCTCTCTTGAACAAGCGGGAGCAGGCGCTCATCTGTGGGAGGCTACATGTGGCTCGTACAAATCTATAACGCTGCGTTTCCCTGAGTTGCATGCATCGGCCACCTACGACCTGAGGCAGGTCGTGCAGGGGGCTCCGCCGACGGGATGGGCCTGCAAAGCTTCGGAGCCTCTCTTTGAACTCGAGGAGTATCCTCCGTTTTTCAGAACCGTGCTTTCATTGATGGTTGGACCTACAAAAGATACAACCGAGAAGACAAAGAGCAATAAGTTGCACAAGCACAAAAACAAACACGTCTTTTTTGCATTCAATCCGTGCAGACTGTTGCCACATAGTTGCCACGGCTCCCGTGGCCGTCTTTTCAAATTTGCAGCAAAACTGAAAAAGCCGCATGACCCACAAGAGGAAATGGAACGTCTGCTAGCGGAGTTTTTGAAGGTGTCATCCCCTTCGTCCTCAAAGGCTGTCAGGACAGCTGACAAGGCAGAAGAGGAGGCCGATACAACTGAATGCCTTCAAAACGTACTCTCTACAAATACTACTTTGCTGTATTCTCACCGCCCGGAAAACATGCAGCAGCACCCTGACAGCAACGGCATCGGCGGCCTATGGTCTGAGCCGGAGATAACCGACGACCCAACATCGTGGGAGCCCTTGAACCCAAGCGACCCCTTTGAGGGTCTTCAGGCACACATGCATCACGTACATATCTTCTGTCCTGAGTCTTCTTTGCACACACATGTCATTCTGAAGTGTCCTTGGGGTGCTTCGCCGGGGATCGGAGCTGCAGCAGAGAACGGGAACCCAGCATCTGCCACCAAGTTCGACCTCTGTGAACACCCAGACCCTTGCAGATTCAACATGGTGATGACCACCCCAGCGGCTTGCCCTACACTCATAGACTACAGCGGCTCTGCAGCAGCTGCTGCGCCCTCTGTGGCCGCCGCTGCTTTGCCCTCAGGGAAAACGCAGCTTATGAATACTAACGCGGATATGAAGGAAAAGGCAAATGCCTTTCCAGCCTCTAATGACGGACAACCAACAGCGAAGCGGGACAGCAGATTGCCAACGCCGGCAGCCTCAGGTGCAGCGAAAAACGACTTGTCTTTTATTTCGAGCGAGCAGCAAAGCTCTAGGGCCTCTGTAGTACCACATACGTCCCGTGGTGCACAGGCGGAGGTGCGGGGCAACCAAGTGGGGCTGTGGCAGCAACTGCAGCAATTGCTGCTGCTGTTGTTGCGGGTGAGCCTTTGCCTGTTGATATTTGCTTGGATTATCTACGTGATCAGGGATTGGACAGAGACGAAGATGCAGTACGCCGACCTCCCAGAAGAAGGGAAATCAGAGGAGGATGCGATGGCAGCTGCGGGAAACCTAAATTCGTACGACAGCTGCGTGAAGGCTCTCGCGGGGGCCTCATGCGCCCCAGTTGCAGAAGCAGATTCGAGAGGGTTTCAGCTAGCAGCCAAGTACAGAGAACCCCCAGCATCTGTCGGTGCAAGGGGGGAGGATGTCGCGTTTACAGGCGCCGGCGCGGCGAAGGCGCCCCGGCGCGAGCTACGGGGGCTGTACTCATCCCCAGGCCGGCGTTTCGTCAGCGTCTGGCTACCGCAGACTGTTGGCTTTGCTGCGCGACAGGCAGTTGCATTCTCTGAGGGGGCTGTCAGTGCATGCAGGAAGCTCACCAGGGCGTTCATGGAGCGCAGAGGAGCAGCAAAAGAGTTTGCACAAAGCGACACTGCAGGCAGTGGCACTCCTTGGGACTGGACAGACACCGTAGAGTTTAACGACACGGACACGTACAATACCTCAACAGACTCCCCAAGTCGTGACGCCCTACGCGGGCTCAGTGGCTACGAAACCATTTCATAGGCCTCTCAGATGCGAGGCACGAAGTCGTTTTTGCTGTTGGAGAGCAGCGGCATCTGCAGCTGTGCAGCCACTATCGCCACCCGCGTCAATAGTTGCACTCCTGGCGTTGCGCTTGCAGAAGCAGCAGCAGACTCGGTTTATTATGCGGCGGCTGAGGAGCTCAACAAGACAGAATGTGCTGCAGGCATCCTGTGATGCGGCAGCGGCGACAGAAGCGCACGCTGTAAATACTAATGCAAGGAGGCAGCCTGAAACGCTTTGGGAAGTGTAGATTTCTCTGCACACTGGGGGGAAAAGTGGATTATCCATTTTGTCTGTTCTGTGATGCTCTTTCTGATAAGGCTGCCGTTCGGGCCTCACCCACCAACGCAGCAGCCCGTGTTGTAGCAACTCGAAAGAGTTGCTGCGTGGCTGCTACGGCGCCTAAGGCAGCATTGCATGCGTGGCATCTCGCCTGCGGTTGTCTTTCTTTTGTTTATTTTAATTGTATTTTGAATAGGCCTCTGGGGGAATGAAGTCTTCGTCTCTTTCCAGGCCAAGTTCTTCTTGCAGCTGCTTCGGATCTGCCTGCGCTCTCTCCGAAAGGAGCCTCACGAGTTGAAGACAACGCCGTTTCTGCACAGCCCATGCGTTGTGGAGTCTGGCGTGCAGGTGCTCAGCAGCAGATGCTTCTGCTGCTGTCACTGTTGCTGCTGCGGCATTCCTTCCGCTTCGCTTCTTCTGTTTTGCGTCCCTCTCAGCCTCCGCTGCGGCGCATGTGCGAAAAAAATAAGTGCAGTTGTAGATTGCACGTGTTTAGGCGTATGTATATATGCATATACATGCATATATATATGTACATATATACGCATTTAGTGTGATTAGAATACATTATCAAGGGGGTCAAGCGGCGGGGTGCCAGGGACGCACCTGCAGCAACTTTCGCGGTGAGGCTCCCCAGCAGGTCTTCCCGGTTGCGGATTTCTTGCATGCGTTGCTGCAGTGCAGTTTGCTTCTTAACAAACTCTGCATTTAATAGTACAGCGCGTGGCATGTGGAGGCAAAGAGCCTGTTCACCTACGTTCTAGCTCTTTGACCTCTTCTCTCAATTCTGAAGAGAATAGTGCATGTGAGATAAGAAACAGAGGATACCGTAGCCAGCTGCCATCACTTACGTTGGATTTCTGCAGCAATGTCTCCGTTTTCAGCGGCAGAAGCACCAAACTGGTCTTGGGCGTACATGAAGACCTACGTTCATGCTTACACAGTGAGAACACCGAATGAGGAGAGGAACAAGCACGAAAATTAAAGAACACCCGTTGAGGAATCCGCCAGCAATTAGCAAGTATATGAACTACCAACAAGCTCACACGTGTCTTGCCGAGGTCTTTGGATATGAGGCATCCATCTTCAACTAGCTGTTCAAGCAGACGCTCGAGATCCGGTTTCTTAATACGCCTCCTCAGGTTATCAAATATCTGATGAAGAGGGTGAAAAGCTGTATGTAAGGTTTCTGTTGGTTAGAGCCAAGTAGGGACCCAGCGGCTCACCAACTGAAGGTTGTAGGGTCTGTTCTGCTGACGCATGTATGCCAGAACGACTTCACGAGGAGTTGGCTCTTCACTGTTTGTGGAGTCCGCAACTGCTGTTTCAGGTTTCCCTTTCTTCCTCCGCGGCGGCTTCTGCGTTGCGACCCGCTTGCAACCCTTGTTCGCCTGCGGCAGCTCGGGCGCCGCCTCCTGTGGAGGGCTGGCACCTGTAGGCTGTTCCATGTAAACGGCTGTGCGAACTGCGAAGGAATAAGCTTTAAATGCAACTCTCCGTGCATGCAGACTCGCGAAAATCCCGTATCTGTTGCATGCGGTGAGTTCGCCGAGTGCGCGAGTGGTGTATGCACACCGCTTTGCTTGCGCCTCTGGAAAACGCTCATCTGAATCAGAAAAATACTGCAAGAATACCGTTAAAAGGCTTTATCACCGCCTGGATGTTTTTAAGACTTTAATTCAGCTGCTGGTTAGGCAATTCACGGCCCCGCCACACGCTCATCTTTCGGCAGTTTCGTCTTGGGCTGCTCGCATTCATGCCGTTGAATTCCCCTTAAAAGAAGACAGAAGCAGTGGCTAGAGCGTTAATTATGTCTGGGGGCTAGCGCCAGAACTTAGTATAATATATTGATTTCCCCAGCTGCTGATCCCTCCGGATATACATGTATATATCTTGCAAGCTGCTGAGTACGAGGATTGATAATGATGAATGACTACGTAGCAGCGTATTATGGAAGAAACGTGAGGAGCGGCTCTTCCCCTTCTGGTTGCTATATTCGTCCTGGCTTTTTATCTCAATACGAGAACTGAGATTTTCAGAAAATAAACTGCGAAATGGAGAGGATTAAATGCTGAATATGAACATCTACTCTAACATTCTTACTATCTATCTGCGTGAACGCATAGGTATACATAATATATATGTTATTTCGGTTGATAATAGTAGTTGTTAAAAACTCCTTGCGAATACCAAATGCTACCGGTGATCGCGTTTCTCAACTTTTGCTGGCAAACGCGAACCCGTTGAGCCTGTGGCACATAGCCGTTTACTGTATAAAATATATTTAATATATGCTGGAAGCATCATATGCATATTATATATATATTATAACCATATAGAGTACACCAGCACTTCTTGCCTGCAAACGGCGAGGCAATACGCGACTAAACTTTAGTCTGCTGAGACATATGAAAACGAAATGAAAGCAGCAACGAAAGAAACCCCATAAATTCGCTGCGTCTCGAACTGAGTGCAGAGACAGCTGCAATTTGAGGCTACAGCAGCATAGCCTTGCAGAACATAAGAAAGCAAAACAACCCAACGAAACTTTACATATAGCGATACCAACACGAAATAGAATACAGTCTATATCTGAATGCAGCCGCATACAAACACACACGTAGCACAGCACGCATTTGAATCACAAGGCTCCATATAATATTATATATTATATATTATATAGGCATGTAATATAATATAATATCGTGAGTGGGCTTTGCAGCATCTTGGCTGACCATATATCATCTTGCTTTTGTTCCTTCCTATTCAAAGAAATCCAATAAGCAAAATAAACGAAGCCTGAATGACGCCTCCTGATTCAGTTGTTTAGGGTTTAGGGTTTAGCATACACCTTTTGCGAATCTGCATCTGGGCGATATGAGTTAAGCATTATGATTTTGCATCTTTTCTGCCCTTTCAATCTTCTGCTGTATTCTTTCTTTCGCCTCCTGTATTCGTCTTCGTTCTTCTTCAACCCATTCAAAGTCATCAGGCCGCATGATGTACGCAGTAAGCCACGTCACCCCAACCCCGAAGCCCGCCAACGTACAGCCCATGACGGTTACCTGCACAATTCATATTTGTTGCATGCAAAGCAGCAGCACACAGATCAAAAGAAGAGCAGCCATCAGCAAGCAGCTTCAGCTGTACAGACAGCACGCACCGACAAATGCACGACCCCCTACTGTGCCAGCGCCACTCCGTTCTTGCTCTCCAACGTATTCTAACTAGTTGAGTACACTTGGGTTTATATCCTGAAAGGCAGTACCGTTTACCTTCAGCTCCTTTGAGAAACGCTGCGGCTTGCCGTGCATGAACTGATGAAATCGCTCTCTAGAGAGGCTGCGAGCGTCAGGAGCCCCTTGAGGCAATTTGTACGTGCTGTCATAGGGGTCAGGGGCTAGCGGCCTTTGTGCATCCACTTCATCTCCTGGATGAGGAGGGTAATTCAAAGCTGATTTTTTTCTCCTGCCGCTCAGCAGCTCCGTCAGACTGCTGATGCTGCGCGAGCTGTCCATACATCTTGATGAGCTTGCCTTGAGTTGTAGAGAAGAATGAACGGCGGTATTGTGTGTAAGATGCTTGCAGGGAAGACCAACGCGAGGCATCAGATGCCGCGACGCACAGGAAAAAGAAGCCATTTGCACGAGCTCCCTGCGGGCGGCCGCCAATCTCTCCCGTTCTCTATTGTTTAGGGTTTAGGGTTTAGGGATTATAGTTGAGGGTTTAGGGTTTAGGGTCGCCCCCCTGTCGGCCAGTACAGGGATTCATAGTTATCAGACGCAGGGGAGCGACAGACCCTTAGCCACACCAGCTGTAGTGACAGCTGAGCTGCCGTTGTATTCGCAGCTTTGATCGTTTCAAACTCCGTCAGATTTACAGTTCATAAAAATGAATCTCAACCCGCCATGCAGCGTAATCTCGGAAACATATGTACGAGAATATACTGGAGCAAGTCGTACAGATGAACCGATATTCAAACACGTTTATATTTTTCTATGTTTACCACCCTTAAGCAGCAGAGAAACCTGCAACAGTTCTTGTGTCTTCTTTCTATTCTTCGTGCAGCAACGGGGCTGCATGCAGCCATTCAGGAGTTAGATCACTGCGTTCTGTTGGCAATATTACCCGCGTAAGTTAGCCAGAAGAACATTTTCCTGCTCAAGTCAGGTGTAATGAATGCAGAAGTTTTTGTTTTTTTTTGCTTATGAAGCCTCGATGTGAGAGCTGCTGAAGCTCCGGTTTGATCCCGAGGTTCTTCTGCCTGTTTTCTCTTCCAGCAATTCCGTAATAATAGTAACGCGGTAGTTTTGATTGATTTATTTAAACGTTTCTTTATTTATATTCAAATATTGCTTCCTTAGCGCGCTCCACTTGGCAACAAACAAGGCTGCTGCTGACGGGGAGAGCCGGGGGTATTCAATTGGGTGCTGTCTTTTCATTAAACTACCTTGTACATTTCTCGCATTTATTTGAAGCAGCGACAATATTCAGAAGGAGGAGTGAAAAATTCAAAATCTTTTGCTCGCGTTCAGCCCATCGGGTATCTAGACACCTCAACTTTGTTCTGTCTCTCATTGCCTGCTCTTCTTTCCTTGGTGCCTGTACAAATTCTGTTCTCAAGAGAGAATTAAATAATCAGAAACGATGTAGATGGCTTTATGCGCAGCAGTGTGCTGTCTAGAATAACCTACTTAGCACTTGTTTAGAGGAGCAGTTATTCTACAGGTTCAGGTGGAGTCGTTTGCTTCGCAAGTGGGTAGACAGCCTGCGCTGTACGCCTCTTTTGTTTTCTTGTCTGTCTACCCGCGATGGCTCAGTCAGAAGATGAACCAAAGGAAGGGGAGGGCGTTGAAGCTCCTGCAAAGAGAGGGGGCAGCTCCACAGATGAGTTGTTTGGGTTTAATAAAAGAAAGAAGGCAGTCGGCTCGCCGCTCTGCGAAGAAACAGACGACATGCTGCTGCACGTAGAAGACTCGCAGGCTCTACAAGAGGGATCAACAGCAGCAACAGCAGCAGCAGATGCTGCTGCTGCTGCTGCTGCTTTCAACTTCACCCCGACGCAGCAGACAGGGGGGGAACCTTCGCTGGACGACAGCCTCATGGCGCTGCTGCTGCCGGACAGTTTGACTGCGCCAGACCCCTCAGACCTCCCGTCTGAGGAGCCAGCAGCCAACAACAGCAGCAGCAGCAGCGGTAGGGGGGCGGGCTACCCAGTTTCTCCCTCTTCTTCTGTGCTTGACGTGAACAGCTCAAAGCCCATCAGTCTGCCAGGAGACGTTGGTGTGACAGCAGCAGCAGCAGCAGCAGCAGCAGGCGGCAACCACCCTGTTCAGGTGCAGAATGTAATAGCTAGCGGCCGTATAGTTGTGGGGGGGCGGGCCAGCGCATCTCTCGACTTGCGGCGTATTGCTGTTAGCTGCCGCTTCGCTGAGTACAACCCCCGGAAGGTGAATGCCTGCATCGTCAGGCTGAGGAAACCCAAATGCACAGGCATGATCTTCAGATCAGGTGTGCATTGTGCGCACGTAATGCGGTGTCTGTACACCCCAAACAGACAGTTGTGTTGTTGCGTTGGTTTGCGTTAGAATCCACTTACTTAAATAGTTGCAGTTACACGGGCTGAGACGGAGGCAATAACTAACTCCTCTTGCTCATACACTGGCCTGGGGTGTACTGCATGCAAACAGTGGCAGATGAATGCTGAATTTGGAGTTGTATGAATTGTTGATTGCTTTGCTTTATTTTTTGTTTGCGTATTCGCTTTCTCTGATGAGATTGTACTGTTAGAGTGTCCACTCTATAAAATTATATTTTCTTGTTGCTGCAGGCACTTAATTTATTAAATTCCTTTGTGATTTCCCTCCATATTTTTGTTGTTTGTTTGTTCGATAGGCCGGGTGATGGTTACTGGAGCCCAGAGCGAAGACGCGGCATTGCGCGCTGCTCGTTTATTGGTGAAGATGTTGCAGGCGATATTTTCTCCTTCTTCTTCTTCTAAGGGGCCTTCTTCTTCTCTTCTTCCCGCCTTGTCAGACAGTCAGGAGGGGGGTTTAGAAAGAAAGGGGGTTGTGGCTGGTGGAACAGAGAAGGAAGGCTGCGTTGTGGGTATGAACGACAAAGAGAAAACCCTTCTTGCAATTGATGACGGAGCTACAGAGGAGACACGGCCACGTGCTGCTTCAACTACTGAAGGGGCTGAGAGAGAGAGAGACAGAGAGGGAGGGGCTTTGGTAGCCGTAGCAGCGAAGGACACATCTCCCTCTTCCCCTCCTCCAGGGGCTCTGTCTAAACGCAACTACTCAAATATCCGATTGACAGAATTTGCTGTTGAAAATATCGTCGCCACAGCAGACTGCGGCCTCCCTGTGAGGCTGGAGGGTCTTGCATTTGATCACAAGGAGTTTTGTAGCTATGAGCCGGAGTTGTTTGCAGGTTAGTATTCTCTGTAGATACACCTCTCCAAGTGTATGCAGAATACCACTTAAAAGTGCAGTTTCTTGTGCTTTTCTTTGGTTGTTGCCCTGTCTGGCTGTCTGTACGTATACCAGATGAAGGCAGAAAACAGATAGGTTATCATCATACACCGGTGCAGATGGCATATCTTTTAATGTTGTGTATCTTTCGCCCATCGTTGCTGTTGCTGCAGGGCTCGTCTATCGCTACAACCCCACGCCTTCTTTGAAAGCAGTGCTGCTGATCTTCGTGAGCGGCAAAGTCGTCATCACTGGCTGCAGGACCACAGCGGAGATTCAGGAAGTGTTTAATTCTTTCTTTCCTGTACTCCTTAAATACCATACATAAAGGCAGCAGCAGCAGCAGTAGCAGATACGAGGCGTACCTCTGCTGCAGCACGGCATTTACACACTTTTTTGTGGTTTACTCTACCGTTGTTTTGCGCATTAATCTGCGCGTAAGTAATTCCGATAGTTGGTTTTTAAGAAGGATGGCGGAAACCCTAGTCGGTATGTGGAACATAAGACAATTATCATGAGTCTGGGCTGCCTAGGACGGAGGCATGAGTACTTTGCTTACACGGCATGACAGCTAGGGAGAAAACCTTTTTTTTGCGTTAGAGAGTATATAGTATATCAAGAAACAACAGCAACAAGAAGAATCCCGTTGGAGTGAGGAGGCACGATTTATTGTTCATTGTACGGAATACAGAGGTCCAGTGTAGAGGGAATACGTTATAGAAAATCTTAAAAACAATAAGACAATGATATAATTAATTTATTTCATCTTTTCCTTCACGTATAACCCTTGGAAACAACAGCAGGTTCTTCTCGGCGCCGGTTACCCCCGAGGCGCGTGGGCATACTCGCCGTTTGTAGAAAGAACGAATGAATAGGTGGGTAAGGGAACATATTTCAGACGTGCGATAAGAGGAAAAGTATTTGTTGTTGTTTGTTGCAACAATTCGATATAACAGGAGATGAATATAAGAATGCTTCTGGAGAAAACAGACGAATTCAACTTTTCCTGTTTCCGATTGGTTCATACGGGGCTGGCTGCCTCGGCTACACGCTCAGGCCGTTCCAGAGAGCAAGCTGTGTGTAAATTTGTTTATGCCTCGTGTTCATCGATAATTTCCTGATAAATAGTTGGATTATAATGCTATAAATAAACCTTTTCATATTTTACGGATGGTTTCTTGAGTTTCGTTTCAGAGGCGGTGTTTGTTTTGACCTGTGCTGTGTGGAGGGTGGTGTGATCGCGTGGTCTCAGTATGCGATCATGAATAAAAGGACTATGTTTACTTTTCCTTTTTTGCTAATTCTTCGTAATTTTGATTTTTACTTCTATTAGGGTTATTGGAAGCCGCGAGGCGTCCGGCTATAGAGCAGTTTGTCTTCGTCGCGCCCCACATCGTTTGCTGAGGCGGCAGCGTGTGTTCAGCCCATTACTAGCTTTATCTTTTCAGGTTTCTTCATAGGAAATCAATGCATTAATGATATCACACGTTTATTTCTCCCTTTAACTGACATCCGACGCACACTCTAGTAGCCCTTTTCCTTATTTCGTTGATCGCGGCCTTCATCAGCAGAAATTGCCGCAGTATTCAACTTGCAAGTTGGTTTAAACTGCAGCAGTTTCTGTAGAAGCTGTTCGTGATGGTGTCTGCACAGACAGGAGAAATTCAGTACCTCCTGTCATGCAGACAGAAATCACAATCACTTTGCGTTGGTTTCCTAGAAGGAAGGACAGCAAAACCGCAGCGGCGTTCGCATGCTTATCGCTGCACCTGCCACCCAGGGTTTAGGGTTTAGGGTTTGGGGTTTATGTTTTAAAAATATTTTTTTTCAAGTGATTTTATTCTAGCTGCAGATTGTCCTCGCAGCATCTACGCAGTTAGGCAGCGAATTAAGGCGTTTGATTTGTAGGGGCTGCGCCGGCCCTCAGGTTATTTGTTTTTCTCATTCTATTTTTTGTTTCTTTGCGAATATATATTTTTCTGTTTTAAATTGCTGTTCAACTTGTTGATAATGCAACTCGGATACCTGAGGAAGGGGGAGGAGGCGGGCCTCTCCAGCAGCAACAGCCCTCGTCTGTATTTGCATGTGTTGTGTATTGCAGTTGTTGTTAGTCTATTTGCTGTAGCTGCGCTGTGTGTGGGTTTGTGGTGCTGCACCCGCAGCTTCGCTTGGCCGCGCCGAGCCACCACCACCAGCAGCAGCAGCAGCAGAGGCAGGCGCCACACGCAGTCAGCAACGGCTTCCCAGAGCGCCCTCTTGCTGCCTCTTCTTTCTCTCTTGCCTGTATCTTTGTCTACTTTGCAGCCTTTGCAGCAGAGGCAGAAAGACAGAGACACCCGGACATTTCGAGTTGCAGCAGCAGCAAGAAGAAGAACAGCAGTAGATTCTCTCTATAGGAGGCGTTCCCGCAGCAGCCGAGCAGCAAGAGCAAGAATTCGTCTGTCTAGATGCCGTTCTGTTAGACGCAATCAAAGACGACGGTGGAGACAGCAGCAGGGGAGGCCCTTGCATGGGCATGCGCAACATCTGCTGAAGGAAATACCCCAAGAGGCAGCAGCACACCTCCTTGCATGCAGCAGCTCTGGTGGGGTCTCTGCAATGCAGTGTATAGATAAATATATCTTTGGTCTTCAAATGCTGCAACGCGCTGCAGCTGTTCGTATACGGAGAGCTGACGCTGCTGCTGCTGCTGCTGCAGCTGTGCATGCGAAAGCACTTGCTGCATGCAGCACCACCGAGACTGCTGCATGCAGCAGCCTCACAGCAGCAACAACTTCTGCTTCACTAGAGACAACTAATTCGCTGTAGTGCAGTTTAAATTATCTTCAAAAATGCATAGCCGCCAGATGGTTATACCTTTGACCTCGGGCATATATATGTGAATATATGAATATATAAATGAGTATATATTTGTATTTATATTTATAGATAGTGTATAGATAGTTTATATATGCGTGTATGTAAATATATATATATATATGCATATATATATACATATATATGTACATATATATGTATATATCCATATATATGTGTATATATATACATACACATATATACACATATATATATATATATATATATATATATGTACATATATGGGTACATATATGTACATATACGTATATATGTACATATACGTATATATGTACATATACGTATATATGTATGTATATATGTATATATATATATATATATATATATGTTTGTATTATTGCATACGTTTTATGTATTTGTACTGATATATATATATATATATATTTCTCTATATGTAGATTCATTAATTTTATTCCCCTTATTACGTAGTGTTAGCCCTTTGGATGTTTTTATGGCGTTGCTGCCTGTTGTCTTTGTGGAAGGAGAAGCGCTGATTGATTGCTCATCTGGGGTGTATGTACACCTCAAATTGAATAGGATAATATTCTGTTGAATTTGTTTAGATTGAACAGAAAGGGGCTATTCATCTCCTCTCTTTATTACTTGTAGAGGGGCCCCTGCATAGCTGCTGTTTAGCGGCTGCTGCTTCACCGGCAGACGCAAGAACTTCTTCTTCTGTTTTTGTTTGCTTTGCTTGGATTGTTGGTTGTTGTTTGTTTTTGTTTAGATTGGGGTGTATAGTCAGTTCTTTGCATATACAACTGCAGCGTAGACGTATTAAAAAGAAAGAGTTTATAGTAGAGGGGCTATGCATGGTGCACATACACCCGAGGTTATTGCTGCTGCAACGACAAAGAAGAAAATACAAATTTATTTCTTTTCCTAAACAAACAGTCGTCTACATATGAAAAACCAAAGGCTGCAAGCCGTTAGTCTCTCCATATGTAGACGACTGTTTGTTTAGCAGCTGTTTCTTTATTTGGTGTTTATATAGCTAGCTGCAGCTAGTTGTAGCTGGCTACAGCTAGTACATGTAACTAGCTGTATCTAGGTGCAGCAAGCTTCATCACCAGCTAGCTGCAGCTAGCAAGGCTTTGTTCTCAGCTAGATAGACAACGAAGACGCATGCAAAGAGAGACAAAAGGCTGCCCGCTGCATGCGCCTCGCCTACTGAATTCCTCTTCTTTTTCTTTTTCTTTTTTCCTTTTCTTTTTCTTCTTCGTGTACATATTGCAGATTGCGGCGCTACGATACCTCAAACGACACCAGTAAACTATACACCCAACCCTTCTCTGTATGTACAGCTGTTCGTGCAGCAGATAAAAGATTGATGAGCAGCTGTAGTGTTGTCGCTGCCTTGGCTTATAGCCGCTAGCAGCACCAAAGCATTCGGTACTAAGAGGCTTATTTTATTCATCGGGTTGCAGTAAAACGTATGAAAGTGAAAGTAGGAGATATAAAACAATAACAGAAGCACAATGGTGAAGAAATACATCTCCAGGGAGCCGTAGGCCCCAGCGACGAGCACCAGTTGGTGTGTAAGTGAAGGAAGCAGTTTCTTTGTATGCAGCATCTTCTAAATAGAAGATCTTCCTTCTATGAATGAAAAAACCTGATTTCTCAGGCTTTAATTGAGTAATTTATCCTCATTCTTCTTGTCTTTTCAAGGAAACAAAGAAAGTCTGCATTCAGTCGATCTGCCTCGCCGCCAGGCGTGCACAGAAAGCGCCAGCCCCGGTGTATATATGGTGAAGGTAGCGTTGAATTTCTAGTTGAACGTGTTGTATTGAGAATAAAAAATAAAATAAAGGATAATTCGTTTTCATTTTCAAGAATAAAACACCAGAACCTTCATGCTTCACCAAGTTGATCGACAGACTGACCGCCACCAGCTGTCTGGACGGCTCAGAGCGGCTACAACGCAGCCGGTCTTCTGCGTTGGTCGGCTGCGCATTTTTGTTTCTTTTCCAAATTAAATACCTCTTATGTATCCTGAAAACCCTTTTCATACGCCTCTAGAACACCTCAGGGAATGACGAGAGCCTCCTTTTACACCTGAACTCCCCTGCATACCAGTGGCGGCCAGCAGCAGCCGACTCAGCCGACTATGGCAGCAAACCCACAAGGGCCCTCTCAAGCTGTATCAGCAGGAAAAAATGCAGCTGCAGGAGCCTCAACAGCTGCAGCAGCAGCAGCACAAAGTGCGGCGGCAGCAGAAGCAGCAGCAACAGCAGCAGCAACAGCAGCAGCTGACGCACGCAACAGCAACTCCGTAGTCAACAAGCCTCAATCTGCACATGATGCCACTCCAGCTGAAGGAGTAGAGCTAAAGAGTTTGCAGCCTGGAGTGTGCAAGGGCCCGTCGAAGCCGAACGGCTCTCCGGTTGAGTCTTCATCTCCGTGTGCCGCTGTTGCTGGTGTGTGTACTACTAGTGGTGCTGCTGCTTCTGGCGATGAAGGCCCTGAGGCTGTTGTTTGCAGTTCCCCGTGTAATGAGGCTGTTGAAGATTCGGTAGGATTGGCGGTTGGTGATTCAGGTGCATGCACACCTGAAGAGAAGCGTCGCCCAGCAGGGGGATGGGCTGAGCCTTTATATTTAGAAACCGCAGCGCATAAACAGGCTCGATGCACGACAATTGATAGAACAGACTCAAGACCCCCTGGGGAGTTTATTCGTCGACATGGTTTTACTAGGCCTCTTCAATTATATCAGATCTTGTCGTGGGTTTTATTTGGTGTAGATATATTGCTGTTTTATCTTGTAGTTTTACCTGCAGTGTCTGTTCCTTTAAAAGCAATTTTCGGGGTTTTGTTTGGCCTTACTGCTGCTTCTCTCTTTGGATTGGCGTATTACTGCACAGCAGCAGATCCTATAGACCCTTTAGCTTTCTGCTCAGGGCCGTTTGTTGCTGCTATTGAAGGAGAAGCTGCTGCAGCAAGGAGACAGAGAGAAGAAGAGGAGCCCCCAGGGGCGACCCGCACTTGCAGTGTATGCGGAGGTGTCTTAGAGGCGAGCAAGCACTGCAGGTCTTGTAATAAATGCATAGATGTCTTCGATCACCACTGCATTTGGATTAATAACTGCGTCGGCAAGACAAACTACAAGTACCCATCACAAATATATCTGCTGCTGCTGATGCTGCTGATGATGATAGTGCTGCTGCTGATGATGATGGTGCTGCTGCTGCTGCTGACAATGTTGTTGCTGGCTGATGCTGAGAGTGCTTCTGCTGCTGCTGCTGCATACAACTGCTGCTGATGATGAGAATGCTGCTGCTGCTGCTGCGGATGTTGTTGCTGCTGTTGCTGATGGCGGCACTGTTTCTGCTGGAGGGGGGCTTGGGATTTGGGGCTGCTGCTGCTGCAGCATGCAGCAGCAGCAGCATTAATTGGTGCTGCAGCTACTGCAGGGAGAGGGATTGTTGCTGCACTTGCACTGTGCTTCCTTTACCGCCTCCGCTTCTGCTGGGAACGCTGCTGCTGCTGCTGCTGCTGCTGTTGCTGCTGCTGCTGCAGGGAGTTCGTAGGCATGCTGGTGGCTGCTGCAACGATGGTGTTGATGCTGGTGGTGTTATGTCTCTATCAAATTCTCGTGGAGGCCGTAGCTGGTTACAGCGCTCCTCATTGGAAGCAAGTCAGTTGTTTATATTTATCTTTTATCTTTTTTCTTTATATTTCCTGCTGTACATACACCCCAGCACCAAACTGCACACGGCTGAGGCCTCCACACAAAGACGAAGCTCAGCTGTACAGACACCGCAGTTCTCGCTATACGCTTCACTGCTGCTGCTGGTAGCAGCAGCTACGGCGGTAGCTGCTGCTGCTGCTGCAGGAAGAGCAGCAGCAGCAGCTAGCTGGATAGCTAGCTAGCTGGCTGTTGGGTGCGCCTACTGAGCAGCTCGGTGCTGTCATTAGAGTAGGAAGGCGTCGAGAGTTGTTGCATGCATGTTTGTTTGTTAATCAGTTTGTTAGTTTGTTAATACCTCTGTTTGTTTATATTTGTGTTTATTTTTATTTTTGTTTTGTCGCAGTTTTATGGGGGCTTCAATGCCGCTGTCTTTTACTTCGTTTCTGCTGTACCCGTTGCTGTTAACACCCCCGTCTTAGCGTTGGTGCTGCAGCTGCTGCTGCTGCACTTTTATTTGCTGTGGAATCATATGACTACCTTCGACTACATCACCATGAGAGTAGAAGAAGAAGTAAGATATCGAACAGCAGCAGCAGCAGCAGTAGTAGTAGTAGTAGTAGCAGCAGTAGCAGCAGCAGCAGCAGTAGTAGTAGTAGCAGCAGTGGCAGCAGCAGTAGTAGCAGTGGCCAGTTCAGCTGTTGCTGCTACTTGTATTGCTGTTGCTGTTATTGCTGTTGCTGTTGTTGCTGCGTCTGCTGTTGCTGCTACTGTTGCTGCTGCTGCTGCCATTGTGGCTGCTGATGCTGTGTTTGTTCGTAACATAATTATAGCGTGTGCTGCTGCTGTCGTCATTATTGCTGCTGCTGCTGCTGTTGTTGTTGCTGCAGTGGTGCTGTGTTATTTGGGGTGGTTGGGTGCGTTCAAGTTGTGCTGTTTGCTGCTGCTGCTGCTTTATTTAAAGTGTACGGGGAGAGAGAAACCGATGTTTCTGCTGCTGCTGCTGCTGCTGCTGCTGGTTGCTGCCTGCTGCAGGTAGAAAAGAAAAACCCTCGGGTTAAACACAGGCCTTGCGTCGAGTGGATCATCATCGACAAAAAGTAAGGGTTTAGCGTCTGGGGTCTAGGGCTTAGGGTTTAGGGTTTGGGGTCTAGTTTGTAGGGTTTAGGGTTTAGTCTTCAGATCTTAGTTTTCAGGGCTTAAGGCTTAGAGACTGAAGTTCAGGGTTTAGGGTTTAGGGTTTGGAGTGTAGGGCTTGCGCTAGCACGAGGAAGTGCTGTTTATCTGTCAGTGCGCCTTTGTTGTTTCCCTCTTAAGGGTTTAGGGTTTAGGGTTTAGGGTTTAGGGTTTGTGTTTCTGGTTGCGTCAGTTGTTTGTTTCTGTTTTTTTGTTATTTCTTCTCGTTGTTGTCTTCGTCTCTTTTTGCTTTTATTCTCGATGTCTTTCTGCCGATACATCGTTTAGGGTTTAGGGTTTAGAGTTTAGGGTTTGAGTATCTCTTCTTCGTTTCAGACGCCTCCGACGCGCAAAGAGGAAGGGGCGGGCGAGCCAAGCAGCAGACATCAGCCAGTGTGGATCTGTTATTGTTGATGGAGTAAGTTGCTGCTGCTGTGTCTCTTTGCTGCTGCTTCTTCTTAAACCCGCTGCTGCTGTCGCTGTTGTTTCTGCTGCTGCTGTTGCTGTTGTTTCTGCTGCTGCTGCTGCTGCTGCTCCGCCCGCTGGGTTTGCTGCCTACTCTTGGGCTGTTGCTGCAGCTTCCTGCTGCTACACCCGGTGTATGCACCAATCTATTGCTGCTGCTGCTGCTGCTGCTGCTGCTGTCACTCTTGTTGGTTTGTGCTGGTCTACCTGCTGCTGCTGTCTCCTTATCTGCTGCTATCTCGTTGTTTTCGTCTTCTTTTTTAAAAATAGAGTGCTTGCTGCTTACTAATGAGGCCCTGCATACATTAGCAGCAGCAGCAGCAGCAGCAGCAGCAGCAGCAGCAGCAGATGAAGGGCAGAGAAGAGCAGCATATGTTTGTCTTCTTGTGTATTCTTTCAATAGCTGTTTCTGCTGCTGCTTTTGTATTGTGCGCAGCCGCACGGCAGCCAATTGATGGATAACCCCAACGCAGAAAAAGAAGTGAGAACAGCTGCTGCTGTTGTTGCTGCTGCTGCTGCTTCTGTAGCTGTTGTTGCTGTTGCTGCTGCTGCTGTATGTGCTGCACTCGCTGCATGCAGACAGCAGCATGTGTGGGGCTGCGGTGTATTTATATAATTTTTATCTCCTTTCTTTTCTTCGCAGGTTTGTACAAATAAAGATCAGCCAGCAGCAAACAAAAGCCTGGCTAGGGAGCAGCAGCAGCAGCAGCAGCAGCAGCAGCCGAATGAAGCCACAGGAGCGCAGGCTCTGATGACCTCAGTGTAAATATTTGTGCACGCACTAGACTTGCATTTTTTTCTTCTGCTGCTGCTGCTGCTGTAGCTGCTGCAGCAGCAGCTGTTGCTGCTGCAGCTGTTTTTGTAGGCGGCTGCATGCGGCGCAGAGCAGCACTGATTAAAGAGGGGCGACAGACGCAGTGTGTCTGTTGTTCTTTTGTCTCTATCTTCTTCCTTTCTTCTCTCTATCTTTCTTGGCTTTGTTTTTTAATAATGCATTGAGCAATCAAACCCATTCGTCTACCGCGAGGAGCAGCACTTCTAGTGTTTGCTGCTGCTGCTGCTGCTGCTGCTGCTGCTGCTGCTGCTGTTGCTGCCTTTGGTGACGACGCAGCTGTTGCTTGTGTCAGTAGTACAGCTGGGGAGAAGCTGCTGCTGCAGCCGCCTATTTTTCAGCAGTAGCAGCAGCAGCAGCAGCTAGTAGGCTAACAGCAGCTGCTGCGCCGCATCAGTACCCGCTGCCAGCCTTTTTTACGCTGCAGGAGGTTTAGGGTTTAGGGTTTAGGGTTTAGTGTTGGTGGACATCTGATGCCGCCCGCTGGTATTGCAGGTTCTGCTGCTGCAAAGCAGCAACCGCCTTTAGGGTTTAGGGTTTTAGGGTTTTAGGGTTTAGGGTTTAGTGCATGCAACAGCTTTTTTCAGTTTATAGATTGCAGGGGTAGTAGACTACCATTCATGTCGAGGGATATTTAAGCTGAGACCAAATAATGCAGCAGCAGCAAATAATGCAGCAGCAGCAAATAATGCAGCAGCAGCAGCAAGTGATGCAGCAACAGATGGCGCTATCCTCTCTTGTGCCTGTTGCTGCCGCTGCTGCTGCTGCTGCTGCAGCAGCAGCAGCACAGACAAATAAACAAAGCCAGGCAAGGAGATGCAAGAAGAAGAAATATAAATACATCGAATGAAAATTCATCAGCCAATGCAGCAAGCAGAAACAAAAAAAAGACAAAACAAACGAAGACGCCACTACCACTAAACCCTAAACCCTAACCCTTAAACCCTAGAAATCCCTCAACCATCATAAGCAGGCCAACCCAAGCAGCCTCAAACATTTTGTTTGCTCTTGCTACTGCACCCCCAAAAGCAGCACGAAGCTGCTGCAGCAGCAGCTGCCGCTGCAGCAGAAGCAGCAGCTGCTGCGGCAGCAGAAGCAGCAGCTGAAGCTTCTTTTGTGTGAACTGCAGATTCTAATTAGACCGTTGGATTTTGTATGTCGCACTTAAAAACCCTAAACCCTAACTCCTAAACCCTAAACCCTAAGGCATACAAACGTTGTACGAGCGCAACCCCTGAACCCTAATCCTCACTACACCTTAAATTCTAAAGCCTCGACGCCTATAACCCTAAACCTGAAGGGTTAAGATAAGCAGCCCCTAAACCCTAAACCCTAAAACAGCGAATAAAGCCAATAGAGTTATTTGCAGGGGCTCCCCTGCCGAATATAGACAGACAGTGAAGATACAGACAAATAAATGAAGAAAAATAAACAAGAGTCAGAAAGAAAGCAAAAGAAAATATATTATTTTAACAGACAATCAGCCTCTGCAGTTGGCCTGTAAAAAAACACAAAACCCTAAACCCTAAACCCTAAACCCTTTTCTCATTTTAAATAATACAAGGACAAAACCCTAAACCCTCTATTTCTATTTTAACTAAAATGCAGCACAGCAGCAGTAGCAGAGCAGAGCAGCAAAGCAGGAGCAGCAGAACAACAGCAGCAGAGCAGCAGCAGCAGAACAGCAGCAGCAGAGCAGCAGCAGCAAGAGCAGAACAGCAGCAGCGGCAGCAGAGCAGCAGCAGCAGAGCAGCAGCAGAACGCACCTCTTTATTCTCTCTTTCTCTCTCGGCGTCGCTGCTTCTTCGTCTGCGTAGGGGGCCCCCCTCCTTCCTTACAGCAGCCTCTGAACCCTCAGGGGGCCCCTGCTGCTCTGTGCTGCTGCAGCGAGAAGAATTGCTTTGTTGCGTATCTGCTTCTGCTGCTCTCTCCTTGTCTCCTTCGTCTGATTGGCTATCTGTCTCTGCCTCTTGCTGTGCTTCATCATCATCATCATCATCGTCTTCTTCTTCTTCTTTTTCTTCTTCATCTTCTTCTGCATCTTCTTCTTCTTCTTCTGCTTCTTCTTCTTCTGCTTCTTCTTCTTCTGCTTCTTCTTCATCATCTTCATCATCATCTTCTTCTTCTTCTTCTTCTTCTGCTTCTTCTTCTTCTTCTTCTTCTTCTGCTGCATCACTTGCTGCTGCTGCTGCTGCTGCAGCATTAGGCTGCGTTTCATGTAGCATCTCACTATCATCGAAGTTTTCCTGTCTTTTTCTTTTTGCTTCAATATATAAAACTGCGATTTGTTTCTGTAAGTCTAAGGCAATACGGCTTAAAGCAACTCGCAACAAATGAGGGTTTGTGCTGTCTCGCCAGCAGACTCCTGCAGCAGTTAGATTATGTAGCGCATGCAGCACATCAGGAAAGAGGTCTGGGGAGTGTTTATCTGCTTTGGGTGTGCAGCAGTACAGCAGCGCCTGACTGTTGCTGCTGCTGTTGCTGCTGCTGCTGCTGGTGCTGGTGCTGCTGGTGCCGCTGTCGCGCATGCAAAGCAGCACACAAGGTGCCTGTACACCCGAGCCTCCGTCTCTATGTCTTGTCGAAGCAAACAAACACAAAAGACGCAGATAATTCCCCTGCATTCCGATGTCTGCGCAATGACGACATGTGGCTAACACTAAACCTTGGGTGTACGTACACCGCAAACTATCCACCTGCATCCACAACAACAAACCCTAAACCCTAAACCCTAAACCCTAAACCCTGAATTCTGAATAGGAGGAAATGAACGGGAAGCAATCAACAGGAAGCAATACACAGTGCAGAAGAAGCATTCACTTTGAATATCATAAACCCTATATCCAGCATACAAACCCTAAACCCTAAACCCTAAACCCTAAACCCTAAACCCTAAACCCTAAACCCTAAGGGTACCTGAAAGAAAAGCTGAGATAGCTGCGAATTCAGCAGCCTCTGTCCCTCCTGCAGCTGCTGCAGCGCTGCTGCCTTCTCCGTTATTGAAGCCGTTGTTAAGCTGCGCACACACAAACACAGTAGCACTTGCTGCTGCTGCTGCTGCTGCTGCTGCTTTCGTGTACGCTGCTGCTGCTGCTTCTATTCCTGCTGCTGCTGCTTTTCCTGCTGCTGCTGCTGCTGCTGCTGATACCTTTTGAGCAGCCTGAGTGCATCTACTGCGTTGAGCCTGGCAGCAACAAGCGGATCTTCTTCTGCAGCAGCAGCAACAAATAAATAAATAAATAAATAAATAAATAAATAAACGCAAACAAGCAAACAAACAAACAAACAATAAAAAAAGCACTCAACTCGCTTCTACTGCTGCATGGCATACAAATACCCTAAGCTGCTTCTACTACTTCTGCCGTTGCTGCTGCTGCTGTTGCTGTTGCTGCTCCTGTTGCTGCTGCTGCTGCTGCTGCTGACCCCTGCGCCACTTGTTGAGGACAGCGCAGAGGAGCCACGCGGCGTCGGTATTGGGAACGGAAGGGAAGCTGCCCCGGTGCTTCGCCTGCAAAACAGCAGCAGCAGCAGCAGCAGCAGCAACAGCAGCAGCAGCAACAGCAGCAGCAGCAATAGCAGCAGCAACAGCAGTGCAACGGCTACAGAATTGTTTGGGCCTCCTCTTGAGCAGCAAAAAAGAGGTGGCAGAGAGGCTTCTGCAGCACGTTATACCCCATTGCTTCCCATGCTGCTGCTGCTGCTGCTGTTGCTGCTGCTGCTGCTGCTGTTGCTGCTGTTGCT
>NW_013550436.1:0-3544 GCF_000499425.1 Eimeria acervulina | reverse complement strand
ACATATATATATATATATATGCATGCATATATATATATATATATATATATATATCTGCATTTATATAATGCTTGCAGAATACTTACAAAAAAAGTTTTTTATTTGTCTATAAAAATTTAACAAAATTTTTATTAATGCATTAAAATCATCTCCTTGGGGGTTGGTGATGGCGCCAGCCACTAAACCCTAAACCCTAAACCCTAAACCCTAAACCTTAAGTCCGCAGCCCTAGGCGGAATGAGGTTTGACTTTTGTGTTCTGCATCTTCCACTGTCTACGGTTTTAGGGTTTAGGGTTTGGGGTTTAGGGTTTGGGGTTTAGGGTTTAGGGTTTGGGGTTTAGGGTTTGGGGTTTAGGGTTTGGGGTTTGGGGTTTAGGGTTTAGGGTTGCCACTCCACGCGAAGGCCGGGTAGTGCTGCTGCTGCTTTGGCGAGGGTTTGAGGGTAGGCGGAGACAACCAAACGAAAGTAAGATGAGTTCAAAGCAGACAGAGACCCGGGAAAAACCTGCAGCAGCTCATACACATACACACAAGCTGCTGCTGCTGATGCTGCTGCTGCTGCTGCTGATGCTGCTGCTGATGCTACTGTTTCCGTCGCTGATGCTGCTGCTGCTGCTGCTGAGGCCACTGCTGCTGCTGCGGCTGCTGCAACAAACCCTGCTGTTAGAACAGCAGCAGAAGCAGGGCTTGTTGACAGTCGCATCGCTGCTGCTGCTGCTGCTGCTGCTGCTGCTGCTGCTGCTGCAGATACTTGCCGTGGTATGTTTGTGTAGATAGGGCAGCACTTCAGCAGCAGATTCAACTGGGAAGAAAACTGCTGCCTCTTTAAGGGTTTCAGTCTCCTTTAGGGCCCTTCGCAACACCTGCGCATACCCCCCAAACCCTAAACCCTAAACCCTAAACCCTAAAGTATCGTCGCCTCCCACACAAAGAAAAGCTGCTGCACGCCTCCCTCAGATAGGGTTTATCATTTACGGTTTATCACTTAGGGTTTATCATTTAGGGTTTAGGGTTTAGAGGCTAGGGTTTAGGGTTTAGGGTTTAGGGTTTAGGGTTTAGGGTTTAGGGTTTGGCGTGCCTGCATTAGTTCGGCCATGCCTGTGCCGTCTGCAGCGCTGACTGGCACTGCATTGGGGGGCAGCTGCTGCAAAATATTTTTAAGTTTTTTTTCGTCTTTAATTAAATCTATCTTACTCCAAACCTCTATCACACGCAGCTCCTTCCTGCTGCTGCTGCTGCTGCTGCTGCTGCATTCGTCGCTGCTGCTGTTGCTGCTGGTGTTGCTGTTGGTGTTAGTATGGATGCTGTCGCTGCCGCATTTGTCGCTGCTGCTGCTGTTGCTGCTGCCTGCGTAGCTGCTGCTGCAGTCTGTCTGTATGTTGTTCCGTCTCCGCTGCTGCTGCTGCTGCTGCTGCACCTCTTTGAGGACCTGTAGTGCGTATTCTCTTCGCTGCTTCCACCTGGGGTGTATTACATCAACAACCAGCAGCAGCAAATCGCTAGCAGCAGCAACAGAAAAGAAACTCTCTGTAATAAGCCTCTTACCTATCCCTGACAAACCCTCAATTAAACCTATCGAATCCATCACCAGCACTTCTCCCCATACACCCCAACCTTCACTGCCCTCCACACTACAAACGCCTTCTAACGGGGGCCCCTGCAAGGGGGCCCCCTTAGAGGGGGGGGCCCCTACAACGAGCCCCTGTGAGTTGGAGGCCCCTAAAGGGGGCCCCACTGAAATGGGGGCCCCTGGAGGGGCCCCCTGTGGAGTGGGGCCCCCAATAGGGGCCCCCTGTGGAGTGGGGGCCCCTAATGGGGTGGGGCCCCCTCCAGGGGCCTCCAGCTCAGCGGGCTCTAGGGGGGCCCCTTTAGGGGGCCCCCTTGAGGTAGAGACAGCAGCAGGGGGCCCCTGTGAACCGGGGGCCCCCAAAGGGGGCCCCTCTGAGATGAGGGCCCCTATAGGGGGCCGTTGGGATGGGGGCCCCTGCAAGGGGGCCCCCCCCTGTAAGGTGGGGGCCCCCTCCAAGGGCCCCCCTTGCAGTGGGGGGGGCCCCTCTAGGGGCCCCTCTAGGGGCCCCTCTAGGGGCCCCCCTTGAACTGAGGGGGGCCCCTCTAGGGGCCCCCCTTTGAATGGGGGGCCCCGGTGATGTGTTGGGAAGGGTTTGAATTTGCAGCGGCGGAGGGCAGTGCCGAGCGTAACGCAAAGTGCGTCTGCTACAGGAAGCGAAGAAAGACAGAGAAAGTTTAGCAGCGTCGTCTTGCCGCTGTTGCTGTATCCAACTAAACCCAATACTGGGAGAGAGCCTTGGCGACGGAGTGGGGAAGAAAAGAAATGCTGCTGCTGCTGCTGCTGCTGCTGCTGCTGCTGCTGCTGCTGCTGCTGCTGTTGTTCCTGCAGCAAGAAATATATCACAAGCAACCTAAAACACGAAATCCACAACACTAAACCCTAAACCCTAACACTTAAACCCTAAACCCCATAGTCTAAACCCTTAACTTTCAACCCTAAACCCTAAACCCTAAACCCTAAACCCTAAACCCTAAACCCTCGAGGTACCTTCTGCAGAGCCTTTCGCAGTTGCGCCTTTACTTTGGAGAGGGTTTTTTGAGCAGCATCTCCACCCATACCTTTTTGAAGAACAGCCTTTAGGTGAGAGACCCACGGATCCTGCGTCGCCAAACCCTAAACCCTAAACCCTAAACCCTTAATTCTAAACCCTTCGCATCCTGGTGGCGCCGAGGCGCAGCCTGGGGTTTAGGGTTTCATTATACTCGCCGCAGTTTCAGCTAGAGGGGGTTACGGCGGCAACTACAAGCGCAGGGTTTAGGGTTTAGGGCTTAGGGTTTAGGGTTTAGGGTTTAGGGTTTAGGGTTAAAGGGTTTAGGGTTTAGGGTTTGTGGGACTTGGGGGAGGAAGCGGAGGCTTCTCTCAACTGCTAGCCGCTTGCAGTTTGCTGCTGCAAGTGACGAAGATAAAACTTCTAGAGAAGCAAGAGAGATCTGGAGGAGGCAGCAGCAACAACAAATAAAATAATAATAAAAACAGTAAAATAAAACAAACCCAATTATATATTAAATTGTAGTATATTATTATCTTCTTTTTAATGCACATACAAAAATATATAACGCCCTATGCTTCTCGCTGTCTAAACATACTCAGCCTCTGCAGTTGTATATATACAACCCTAAACCCCAAACCCTAAACCCTAAACCCTAAACCCTAAACCCTAAACCCTAAACCCTAGCAAAGAAGGAGCCTCACCTGCAACTTTGCGCGTTTATTATTCGCTCTCCTCGCAAACAATTCTAAAACTGTTTGCGTTTTGTCGATTACCTCAACTTGAGGCGGCAGCTGAGGTGTACGTACACCTGAAGCAGCAGCAGCAGCAGCAGCTGCTGCTGCTGCTGCAACTGTATTCGTAAACAAATCCTCCAGGCGGCTCTGCTGATGCTGAGTTATCAAACACCCATCCCTCCTGCTGCCGCTGCTGCTGCTGCTGCTGCTGCTGTTGCTGCTGCTGTTGCTGATGCTGCTGCTGCTGC